>NW_017731418.1:2002553-2070732 GCF_001890085.2 Hipposideros armiger
GAGGGAGGGAGGGAGGGAGATAGATCCAACACGCAAACATGAATGCCTTCCTTCCCAAAATGCCTGATTGATCAAAGATGTTTAAACCAAAAACAAAATACTAAAATACAGGGATTAAGTCATTTAAAACAATCTTGGGCAGGGTCTGATGCACTATCCAATGTTAAAAAAAAAAAATGATTAACTACTTGTATAAAATGCAAGGTTTCTTCATGGCATGAAGCATTATAAACAAAGCGAAAAAACAAATGGCAAACTGGGCAAAAACTGCATCTTACATCTGAAATTCTAATTTTGTTAAAAGCTCCTACAAATCATTAAGAAAAAGGCCAACCAACCATAGATAAACAAACAATATGAACAGGTATTAAATTTCATCAATCCTATAATACTGTACATTTTTAAAAATTTAGCTTCTCTAGTTATTGAGATGCATTTTAAATAACACCTTACAGACGACTATCAACCAAGTAGCAATGCTTGTGGAAAAATGAGAAAAGCACTAGTATCAGATTACAAAAAGAAAAACAAATGGTTCATAACACATGTAAAGATGCTCAATTTCATACAAAAAAATGCAAATTAAAACCATGAGATTCCATTTTTCACTTACAATATTGACAAAGATAAAAGAAGTTCCACAACATAGTTTTGGCAAGGGTAGAAAAACAGACGCTCATTTGCTCATTTCTTACTGGTCAGAATAGATAAAATCTCTATGGAGGACAATGTGGCAACAGCTAATAAAACTCAAACATACCCTTTGACCCAACCAATTTCATTTGTAGGAAACTCATTGCACAGATATACACCTGTGCATTGTGAAAAAATGTGTGTACATGGTTGTAAGAGAGTACTAGGAGAGCAGCAATTTTTAACCGAACATGCAAATCTGTGTATCCATCAATAGAATTAAATAATAAACTACGCAGCCATTAAAAATAATGAGGCAGGGCTGGCTGAGTGGCTCAGTTGGTTAAGAGCTCGCTCAAGAGTTTGAGCTCTGAGCAACAGCGGTTCAAGTCCAGCCTGAGCTGAGCAGCCGCTGAGGCTGAGCTGCCAACAGGTAGCAGGATGGCTCAGCTAAAAAAACAAAACAAACAAACAAATAAAAATAATGAGGCAATTTTATCTTTAATGTTCTAGAACAATCTCCAAAATATAATGTACGTGAATCCAGCAGTCGTATGTCTTGAAACATCCCTTCTTATAAGTTAATTCGTACTGAAAATCCTAGTTATGAAGTGCTATTCTAATACTGTTAGGATCTGGTTACCTTCCTAAGTATAGGCTTTATCCTGGCATAACTAAATATGCAAATAAATCAAAACTGTGTTTCTATATAATCCAAAACTTGACTCAGCATGACCCAAAGAAATTCTTGGTATCTGTTTCAAAGAGTATTATAAATTACTGGCATTGTTTAATCTGAGTAATTAGATTTACTGCTTTCTCTATTCCCAGGAGAGCTTTACAAATACTTAGAGATTTACAAGGAGATAAGAATGAGGATGGAAAGGAATAACATATACAGTGGTTAAGAACAAACAGATCCTTGTCGTAAGACAAAGCCTAGGTTCAAGTCCCTGCTTTCTTATTGGTGTCAGACCTTGAATAAGTTCAATTTCTCTAATGCTCCACTTGTAAAATGAGAATATGGTGGCTATTGTTTGAACAAAACAATGCATACAAAGCACCTAGTATACCAACTGCCTGGTACTTGGTAAATATTCAGTATAGACTTTAACGCTACACTCTTAACTTTCACCTAATAAACTGGGATAACCTTACCTTCTATAAAACATACTGTAGTATAGCCACATTTCTGTCCATACCAGTTGGATAAGTGTAATTACATTTTACATGAAATGATAAACTCTTGAGTTGCACATATGTATCCTAAGTTGTACACTTCAGAAAAGCTTGAAAAACTATCAACACACACATACTCAAATGGTGAGATAACTATGAAAGAGTAAAAGGGGTCTGGAATCCCAGAAAGGCAACACCACCTGTGTATTTTTAAGTGTTCGGAGTTTAAACCCCACCTTAAGAACTAGACATTTTACTGCATAATGGCACTCCAAAGGGCCCATATTCAGGGAAATGGTGTTGGTGCAACATTAACAGATTGATAAATCAATGTATATGTTTTAAGTAAAAATAAAATATTTAAAGTTTGCATAAATTTTCTATTCACCACTAAGTTTTTAGATTTGCCCACTACAATGTAGTCACCTGAGTGCCTCTATTAAAGAAAAACTACCCACATTAAAATGCATACAAACAGGTTAGTGTGTAGTAATTAACTCAAAATTATAAAAGATCAAGACTTCTGAAAGAGACGACGACCAAAAGAAATATTTATTCATTTATTTTCCCTTCCATGTAACATATTTTTGCTCATAGCCCCAAGAAAATACTTTTTGAATGACAGCAGTTAAGGAACAGTAGTACAAAGCTAAAACAGCTTTTACTTATCAGGCACTATTTAGAAGACAGAGCTATATATAGGATCGTGATTTCATGAACAGCTCTTTCACTACTAAATATGGTGAGATTGAACACCCTAACCGTCCTTCACAATGCCAACACTACGAAATGGTTGATTACCAAAAAGCAAACAATTTTCAAACATGCTCACAGTGAATGCTATTATACTTATTTAGTAACTACAGATTAAGTCATCAAATTACCTTCCTCCATCAAAACAACTTCTTCCAATATCAGTTACTTCTGTATGCAACGGGTATAAAAACAAAACAAAAAAACCTATTCTAAATATATATGTCAGTTTAAAATGAAGTTATTTACCTCATTAAGTGATCTAGCTAATTTTAGAAACATTGCTAATTTAAGAAAGTTCTGTGTCCAAAATGGCTAGCACTGTTATTTCTCAATTTAATAGTTCTATGAAATTAAGACTGATCTATGTGAACATAGCAGTTTAAAAAAACAAGACATTTTGCAGTCTAACACTAAGAACTCCTAAAGGACAGCTTAGCACAATCCAAGTTTAGATTGCTGCACATAACCATAACATCTATGTACAGTCATATGCTGCATAACGACGTGGTCAACAATAGACTGCACACACAACAGTGGCATACCATGCAGCCTAGCTGTGCAGTAGGCTAGACCATTTAGGTTTGTGTAAGTATACTCTACATGTTTGCACAACAACGAAATCATCTAACGATGCGTTTCTTGGAACGTATCCCCATCGTTCAGTGTAAAACTGTATAAATCCACAGTCAAGAAAAGAATCAACTTCTTGGGTATTAAACAGCCTACTTAAGATGATCAATTTATTCAATGTGTTAAATAATAGCCTATTTCCAGAAAAGAATATGTTCTGCCTTAGTGATTCAAACAATTTATATTCGTTTTCCACACTCAACAGGTGATACCACAGGACTACTAGCTTGAGGTAGTTGAGTTAATTGTACATCATGCTACATTCTTTTTGATGATGTCATCTTTGAAAAGCTGGATTTCTGACAGCTGCTGTGATAAAAAGCAAGTACAGGAGACCTTTGAACAACATGATTTTCAACTGATATATGGATTTTTTTCAATAAATACCTGTACTATTTGCACCTGGGGGTGGGAGTCCATGGATACAGAGGTCCGCCTACACACATTGATCTACCCCATTTTTACACAGGGGACTTGAGCATCTGCGAATTTTAGTCTTCGCGGGCGGTTAGGGGGATGGGGTGGGGGTGTTTCCTGGGACCAACATCCTGTGGATATGAAGGGACACAAGTTTTTGGCACTGATGAACATGACGGACCGGCAACGCTAACTGCCCGCGTTGTTCAAGGGTCAACTGTAGAAGCCAAAATTAGTGTAGAACAATAAAGGTGGCAATGTCCAAACTGACACCAAGGTTTAAGAAACTGCCAGTGTTCAAGTGGCATAGGTATCACATTAGTAAATAATGATGCTTAAGAATGAAATTAAAATATTCGTTGTTTTTTTTTCCTTTCAATTTATGTGTGGCACTTGTTTAAAGGGCGACTAAGTTGTCA
Source organism: Hipposideros armiger (assembly GCF_001890085.2). Lineage (NCBI taxonomy): Eukaryota > Metazoa > Chordata > Mammalia > Chiroptera > Hipposideridae > Hipposideros > Hipposideros armiger. The sequence goes on from NW_017731418.1 coordinate 2,006,588, forward strand.
GAACATAAATATTTAAGTTGGTAGGACCAAACTACTAAATAAGTGGAATTCTGAGTTATTTCTTTAGGCCTAGGGTACTATGAAAAAATTACTCATACATTAAGCATGCTGTAAACCAAGGCAGCATGAGAACTCCTATTTTGAAACTTAATAATCTTCCTATCGAAGATTTTACATCCTTCTCCGCTCAGATGAAATATTGGGCTATCGGAAAAGTCATGATGCATTTTTGCAACAAAAAACATAGAAAAAATATGTCATGACTTTTCCAACAACCCAGTACTTTCTCCAATTCATGCAACATTCAAAAGGCCTTCTTAATTGCTTTACAACTTACTTCCTTGACCAAATCAAAGATCCAGTGACACTAGTCTAGTTCCCTTATATACTACGTTCCTTTCATTGGTAAAGGGATAAACAAAGATTTATATACATTCAAGTTCAATTTGATATATTATTAGCAAAATTATACAGTTTGAAGCAACACTAATCTTACTATAGTCTATATAGTAAGTGCTATATATAGCATCCTGATCACAATGAGAACTACTAGATGTAAACAGTCACATGAAAAGACATCATACAGAGTATTTTGAATCGGAATCTACTGGGTCGTCGGAAAAGTCATGATGTATTTTTCTATGTTTTTCGTTGCAAAAATGCATCATGACTTTTCCGATGATCCAATACAATGTTTTAATGCATTGCTAATACAAAACAAACAAAAATGAAACAAAAAAGTAAACAGAAAATATAAAAATACAGATTTGTAACATGTGCAGCCTCATGTTTCTTACCTGAAATACTTAAGGTCAACAGCCAAAACATACAGCTTTATTTCCGTAAATGGCTAAAATTTGGTAGGCGTTTCAGAGTTAGATGTCTAATCAAGCAAAAGAAATGCTTAAGAAATTAACAACAGAACAAAAGGCAACTAAATCATTTTCTTCAAACTACACTGTCCATTCCTCAAATTTTCAGTTTTGAAGGAAATGCTCTAACATCCTCACAGCAGTTTACAGAAAGCTAGGATGAATGTGTAGGCTCCACTTTGTACTTTTTAAGATGTTGGCATCGTAAACAAAGCCTTCTATAAGTAATACCTTGCACATGTTTAAGTATGAACACAAAGGACAAATGTAATAATATACGCAGGCCTTTAGGAAATCCAGTTAGCTTTCTATGAATTAACAAAAGCCAATAAAAACTCTAACTCTAGAGTGACAACAGTGATTTTTTTTTTTTTAGTCTTTCTGATAGGAACTGCCTAAGTGGCGAACAACCACATTTATTCTTTATTCCTAACCCTTTCTAAATATCCAGTAAAACTGCTTTTACCTTCAGTGCTACACTTGAATTACAACAAAGCCTACTATAACAGATGTTCAATAAATTAATTTATAATTAATGTTTGTATAATTAATGATCTTTAAAGTACCAGGCCCATTTCCACATCTTAAAAGAATATCTGGATTCATTAATTCATTTCATAGTGACAAGTAATGTCAAGGTTTAATTCAAGCTAAAACCCCCAAATTGTAATTCAATTGTTGTAATAAAAGAAACTTTTCATTACTTGGTTTTATAAGCGCCTTTCTAATTAACTGGGACAACTGAGTTAACTGGTTAATAGATCCAATAATTTCTCAAACTTGAAATCTACCATCACTATCAGCAGCAACAGGAGTAGCAATGTTGACTTAGCACTTGCCCGTTTACAAGAATTACTCTAAGGGCTGTTTACAAATTAACAATATTTGATTTCAGAACAACCCTATGTGATAGTTGTTATTATCAGCTCTATCTTCTGAAAAAGCACTAAGCACAAGAAGTTCACCAATGTAGCCAAGATCACAGCTAATGATCAGTGGCAGAGCTAGCACAGCACTCAGGAACTGTGATCCTGGAGTCTGTGTTCTAGGATATATTTCCTTTTGATTCTCTTCAAGTCATCTATTTTAAAACGAGATTGCCTTGCTGGAAACCATTCTGGAATCTCTACGTAGGCCTTATGCAGATGATCCTTCAAACTGCTGTTTCCAGGGGCCCCAAAGAATCTGCTATGGCGATGCCTGTAAACTCTCCCCAATGTCAACTTTAAGGTTCTGTACCTGCCAGCTCCTTTTTGTCCAGGGATCATATGTTTGCTCAATATTTTTGGATTCCTTTCATCTTTCTGCCTAGATTGCCTTTGAGATTAAAAATTCTACAAGTTTCAAATCCATATTGTGTGGAGTAGCACTTCTTTAGCTGGTTTGTTCAAAACTTCTCTCTGTCAAGTTTTACAAGGGGCTTATCACACCTTGAAACCCAAGACTGTTCATTTCTCACTATCACTCAATTATAGATTTGAACCATGTCCTGTCTTTAACTTTTCTTGATTACCTAGCAGCTTGTCCTGAAGTAATATATAAGATAAACATCTCAGGATAGAGCACAGAACAAACTTGTCTTTCAAGAGAGAGCTACAATAAATACATTCTGCTTCATACACATTACCCCATGTTGGGTCCTTAGCCTTGTGACAGATTCCAAAACTGAAATGAATCTGATACTCATAAGCAAAAGACTCAGAATAAAAGGCAAATTATGTACACCCAATCACCATGTCACTACACCGTCTCCAAGTTTTAACAAATCAGAGAAAATGTCTTTCCATGAAAAATCTACCTCTTTTTCATGATCAGGCTGAAAATTCTCCCAGTCTATATTGTGACAAATTTCAGTTACCCCTTTCCATCTCCTCCAATTTGTTAAAAAAAGGTTTCATGCACAAGCAAGTATACTGATATAGACACAATCTCTGTCCCCAAAGACTTTATTTATCCTCCAGTTAGGCAAGAGACAGAGGAACCAATCTGTGATCATCCATACTGTCCATAAACCAGTCCTGTAACATCTCAAAAGTGATCTGACATGGAAATGCTGACTTACACAAATCAGTTGGATACTTTAAAGGTTATACAGACTACATTGCCTCAAGTAAAAAGATTTTTCCCTTCAGAAATTAAAAAAACTGTAAAATGCTGTTCCATCTGCCTAGTAAGCTCTGCACCCTCTACCCGAACCCCTACTCTAGCAAACCAATACTTTCAAGTCAGGCCTTGACTTAAATTTTGCTTCCTCCAATCTAAACTGAGTTCTTCAATCATGCTTCCATATAAACGCCAAATTCTCTTTCAGAAGCCGAATCCCAGTTTGAAATTATACACTTACTTCTTATGTGCTTTATGGGGACAGGGACCAGATTTACTTTTTACTACTGTACCTGGCACTGCCTGACATACAGTAGGTACTCAATTAACTGAATGACTAAGCATTACTTGCGCAAATTACGGGTTCCAGATCAATAATTTTGCATGGCATGTAGGGATAAAAAAAACCAAAAGGAAACATCACCTAACAATGAAATTAGTTATCAAATCAACAACCTGAAATACTGTTTTCCCGAAAGTTCAAGATTATCAAAGTTTTATTCCTTCAAGAATTATCAGCTCCCTCAAAAAAAAATTTCTTAAAATTTGTTACAACTCTAACTACAAAGTGCTTCTTAAAATTCACTGCAAAAGTATATCAACCTCTTCTTCCTTACATTAACCAAGATATTTTTCACTGACTAGTCACAAATTTGGCAACATATCTTTCACTGACGGGTCTGCTCTTCTTTAGCTACCTCATCAGTTGTTTTTTTTTGTTTTTTCATAGTTGCCATTCCAAGATGGCAAAAGGAACACTTCAGAAAAAGAGATGGGTGCACGAAATCACAACAACAAAAAAAACCTTTAGCAGTGGTGATTTGGCAAACAAACTTATCTACTGAGACCGGATAGCTATTTAAGGCTAGTCTACGAGAGCGTGCATTAATTTATACTAGATCCAATCCCCTATAAATGGCACAATATTAGACCTAGAACCTAAATTTATTATGTATATGTGTCCCAAACACTGAAGAAGCTATCTTTGAACCCTTAATCTATAGAGATGACTTAAATTCATTTAGCTAAAGTACTCAAACTTATTTAAATGGTATTTGTTTATAGTCAACAATGAATCAAAAAGGGTATGATTAAATTCTGAGTCCTTCAGACAGACACTTCACAAGTTAGTCCTGTTTACCTCCTTCAGTGGTGAAAAATCGAAGACCTCTGGCCACACAATGGATATATAAGCATTTGAAACTTACAAATGAAAACAGCTAATGGAAGGTATTGATAGTTGTCTGATGTATTCATTCTCCCTACCAATTAACTATGTAGCTGATCCTTATTAACACCTTAGGTGTTTTTAACATCTGTGTTCTCAAGACATGAGTTGATAGATGACTATACAAAATATATCCAAGGGATTCACAAAACATGGTTTTTAATGGAGCATTCCCATTAGTCAGCTACCACTAGCCCCATACTACTAAATAGGATTTAACATCACTTTAAGACAACACTAGGTTAGCTTCTAGAGGAAAGCCCAATAATCTTACCCTGTCTAGAATTTTTTCTTTTTTAGTTTAGTGATAGCCTCTGAAAAGCATTCCATTAAAAAAAAAAATCACAAAGCCAAAAATACTTTCATTTTGATATCAAATCTGTTAGTTGTCACTCCCTAGCAACTAAACCAAAATCTTTCACAAGCATATATCTTTTGAAAACCTACCACTTACCACCACCACCACGCACACATTGCCCCAATACTGCATATAACTTTTTCATCTCCCAATTTCCATATTCTGTTCTCCCTGATTAACTGTAGCTTACCAAGAAAAGTTCGATGTATGGTGAATCAAATTTCAGAATATTATTCCTCCTAAAAACAAGTAAAATCTGTCCTTTATTATCCTCAAGTCCTTGACATTATGTGCATATTAAGATAATATAAAACCACAAGCTATGATTTATTTTGTTTATGTAATTCTTTTATCAATTATACTGTAATTACAACTAATCAATGTAATTATCACTAAACATTTATTCAATGAAGATTAAGATTTAAACCAAAAACATGCCTCTTAGTCATAGACAAGCTGACTTAAGTAAACACTTAAGTCCAACTGCTATTAAAAATGATACTGAATTCATTAAAGTTTTAATAAAATATATAAAAAAAAATAGAGAAACTGACAAAACTTGAGTTTTGTGGAAGAAAAAATTTAAGTTGTGATACAGTTATATTTTTGAAACCTTATCTTTGAGATATACACAAATATTTACAGATCAAAGTGTATGATGTATAGGATTTGTTTCGAATTATATGGGACGGGAAAAGGTTGGGATGTGGATGAAACAAGATTGGCCATGGTTGGAGATGCATAAATACATGGAGTTCATGATACTATTCTAATTCTGCACGCATTAAAAATTTCTATAAAATATATCGTTTATCTCTATAACACTACAAATATTTCTGCCATCCTAGACTCATGTGATTGCCCATGTAACGTACTGTTCCAAAATTATCTTTTAGAAATAACCTCAGGAAGAAGATTTCATCATGACAAAGAACTCATTTTTTAAAAAAGATTGAAATGCCACATACAAAATAAACAGAAGCAACCAAAGGGCAAGATTTTCAGAAGAACTGCCATCAGGCACATATATCACTACTTATGCAGAATGTAAATGTAAGATGAAGATAAAAAATTAAGAAAGTTTAAAATAATGAAGAGTGAGGACGTTTAGGAGAGACTCCAAGAGTGTATTACAGACAAAAGATTCCTTTTAGCTCATAACATGTACGTGGTAATAGCTATATAACATTAAAAGCGCGTTCCCCCAAATAAATCATATCCCATCCCACACATCATTCTTTCTAAAAGTAACTGTTCTTTACTGAGATATGTCACTTTACTCTTCTATCACATTTAAATGATATAGCATTTCACCTAAGATACAGCACCAAGTAACTAAAATCTGACCTCTGAACTTCAATGCCTACTAATAGTTATATATATATTACTACCAAGAAAAAGAATCCACATTAAAATGTCATCTAGTAAGTCTACTTTGGGCTATTCTAAATTTGGATGACTTGAGACTCCACTAGCAAAGTTCCCTGTCTAGTGGCAGAAAACTAAAAGAAAAAGTGTCCATGTTTAAAGACAGTACTTACTTAAGAATGGTTTTTGCACTACTGCAGTCTTCAAACCGAATGGAGTAACCAACTTCCTGGCCCAACATCACATCCATTTCATCAGCAACTCTCTGAGCCACACTCATTGCAGCAACTCTCCTGGGCTGGGTACAGGCAACTCCTCTCTTGGGTCCTGGTAATGATCGCATGTACTCCACACACCACTGTGGAATCTATCAAATAATTTCACATTTAAATTAATTCTACTCTGCCTGCATGTCAGGTATATTTAACATAAAGTATTTTATCTCGTTCTAATAATTGAAAACAATTCAATTTAGGTACACCACAAATTATTATTTATGACTCAAACTTAGAGCATGAGCATTCCAACTCCAAGCCAAGGAAGGGTCATGTATAACACTGACATGACATTAACTGTACTCCTGAGTGGGGTAGGTCTGCTGAGGCTTTGCTGAATATGCTCTAGTGTCAACTGTTCCACCGTTAATTGTTTCTCTATGTATTGGGAAAAAAATCCAACTTACAAAAAATTCTACTTTATAGCAAAGGTTAGTTTCCAAAAATATTCTAAGAAACTCTTAACTTAAATTCCTACACAATTTGTTACAAAAGGCAGGTGAAAGCAGAAATCACATCTGTTTGTAATTACAAAGCGTTACCTTTTAAATGAATTCAAATTTAGTTTATAAGCCAGCAGAATCTAACCCCTATCTTTCTTCCAAGGAGAAGTACACACAATGGCAGCACCTTAGGTATCATACTAAAAATCAATTTTAGTAATTGTAATCTCAGACTCAATAGGACTTAGAGAAGCAGCAGCAGCACTTCCCTGAAGAAAGGAGGGCTGCCAAGGGGAAAGGAAGCAAAAAAACATCAACAAGCACAAGTTGGTTGACTGCCATCATGACAGGGCATTTCTTCCCTGTCTCATTCTCAACAGAAGCTAATAGATCCTCCAATTTCATGGTTCTCCACTCACTTACCTGGAAAAAAAACCGTGGGGAAAATCTAATGGGTCTCCATCAAAACCTCAAAAAGCCTATCAGACTCTAATGCTAAAAAAAAATTTGCATTCTGAGGGGCTTTTTGGGTACAGAATTTATACAATGATACCTGAATACTGACTGCTGTACTATTATTACGTTTTAGTTAGGTTACAATTTTGGGACGTGTTGTCACTGACAAATACCTGAAAGGGAGAGAGGGGTGATTATGCTGCTTCTCTAGAACATAACAATGCAATATCTTTAAAGGATTTTAAATGAACAAAAATATTCAACTAGAAGAGAAGTGGTTCTCTGGGTCTGTAAACCCAAAAGACCAAAGTTCAAATGTTTTTCCAGCAAAACTTCATATACCGGAGGTGCCAAAAAAAATGTAATACAAGTGACACTTTGGTCAACATTGCTCAAGCAGTAGTTCACCGTCATCAGAATTGTCTGGATGCTGATGGTAACCACTTTGAGCACCTCTTGTAGTTTCAGAAGTCAAAAGAGGCATATATTCATGTTTTGTTATTGGTATATATTGAGTACTACAATTTATAATACAGTTTTCCTTTCTTAAAATGTGTATATATTTTTTGGTACCCTCTGTCTATCTTCATTTCAACAAGCCTCTCACAAAGGCAAAATGTACTTTATAAGACCAAACAAAATGAAATTTAAAAAAATATTCACCAGTCATTTAAAACAATTTAAAATTAATTCAGAATTCTCAAGGCAAAAATGTTCAGATTTTTAAAATTCACTCGTGACATAAACAGCTTACTCCCACTTTAAAAACAAAACATAAACATGAATTTGGCTAATTCAGCAGTTTCAAACTTTTGATCTCAGGAACGCTTTATACTCTTAAAATAATTTAGGATGCCAAACAACATTAGCAAATTAAAACTGAAAATTTGGTAAAATGTTTAATTCTTAACAATAAAAATTCACTCCATGTTATCAATTTTTAATGAAAAATAACTACATCTTCCAAACTAAAAAAATATTTAGCAAGAATTGTTTTACATTTTTGCTTATCACTAATGTCTGACTTAATAGACAGCTGGATTCTTTTATCTGCTTCTATTTTGAATGTGTTGCAATATTTTCATTTTGTTTGAAGTGAACAAAGAAAATCCCAAGACCGTTGAAAAGGTTTCAAGGGTTCCCAGACAGTATTCTAGAGGACTGCTTAGTCAATCCATCTATTCATATTCCTAAGAATAGCATTAAGAAGGCAAGTATGTGCTGAAATATACAAGCTACTGGCTGTTCAAGTCAGGGATCAGATCTTCTAATGCTATTCCTTCCTTTCAGCTTCTTCGCTCCCTCCATTTGTGGCCACCTTCCTGAAAACTGATTGATCTTCAACCCTCTAGTCTTGTTTTATACTTTACCCTGAGTGGTCTTATTCTTCTGACTTCTAATACTATAACAAATGTCAATCTAACTCTAGTCTCCATCCCTGACCTAGTGGTCATCTCCACCTGAAGAATATTTTATTGGTATCCTAAATTCAAAAGGTTCAAAACCAAAAATATTTTTCACCTTCCTTCAAATACTTATTAATTGCTCCCATGCCCCTACTCAACAGTAACCCCCTACTCATTAACAGTAACATTCTAACTCCAATCTATCCTTTATTCTCCATTCCACTGCCCTATACAAAGTCCAAATTTTGTTATGACCTCCAACATAATCTGTCATCAACATTCTCACCAGACAGGACATTTTGTTAAAATCCTTGTCATTCCTCTCCAATTAAAACTATGACTTACAGTAAGATATATTAAGGCCCAACTTACTGTTCCAGTCTGACTTGCCCCACCTCTCTTCATACACATCCTACACTCTATCCAGGACATATAATGCTTTCCCTTCTCTAAACCTGTGTCCTTCTCCTCATGCTATCTCTTGGCTGAACAAGCTTCAGTTTTTTTTATATATGGATATTATAGGTGCATACAAAGTTCCAATGTGAAATGTCTTTACTGAGTCTCAGTCAAAAGTTAAAGTCATTACTTTAGATTATGATTGGAGGATTTCGTTTTTCTGATAGGCACAAAAAGATAACCAAAATATGGCTGAATACTCTTAATGACTGAGTCATAGTTTAATAAGAGCATGCCAAAAAGCATTTGGGTGAAATTGACTAGTTAGCTGATTAGTTTCCCTTCAAATCTCCCAAATGCCCTGCACTCCTAAGTGCTCAAGTATCTTAAAAAAAACAAAAAAAACCCCACACCCCAAATATTAATCCAAATAATCACAAAGCTCTTGTTTTGAGTTGACTTGACCTTCCTCTACACTAATTGCTACTAAATAAATTCATCTCTGAAATAAGGTTAATCATGTAAGACCACAGAACAGCAGTAACGAAATAAATGTAATTTTGGCTATGAAACAAAAGGACAGTTTTAAATATTGAGCCTACCTAAATCTACTATGTAACCCAGGGAAACCCAGATTCTCATAAATCTAAGCCTTCTTTTGCTCATCTGTAAAATGGTGATTAACAACTTCTTTGCAGGGATGTTGAAAAACTTAAATCAATACATATCAAGTACCCTGTGCCTGGCTTTACCCAATTGCTAATTAAAAGGGTGTTAATACTATGCAAATGAGATGAACTAGTTGAAATAATTAAATACTATGACATTAATAAACTTAATTACTTTTTTTCATGTATTCAATTCTTTCAATTTCCATAAGGTGATAAAAATAAACCAACAATTTCAGTTCCTAACATCAGTGCTGTTTTCCTTCATTCAAAAAAAAAAATTGTACTCATTAAGTCTCAGACTTTAATAAAAGCTTCCTATTTTAATTGCTATTGTAGCTTTCAAAATGTCACTACAAAAAAATGTGTGGAATATGTAACTTAAAATAAGGATAACTTGTATGTGCAGCGTGCTCAAATATTAACATGTACGATAGGTACATGAATATGAAAAACAGGCCAATAGGAATATATTAATAATTATGTCTGCACAGTAAGATAAGTGATCATTAAATTCATTTCAACACTTTCTAAATTTCCTATAATGGCCAGGGGCTGCTACTTGCGTAATCTCTAAGAAATTTTCAACTGATGAGTCAGGCTCAAGCATATGAAAATATGGTTAACCTCATTCATAGCAAGTAAATGCAAATTAAAAATTACACTAAAATACCATTTTTCATCTACCAGATTTGTAAAAATTCATGTTTAGTACATGCTAACCGTTTCCCACATTTGTTCTCACGCATGCTCATGGAAAGGTAAACTGCCTATAGAAGGCTATTTGGCTGTGTGTATCACAATTACAAACAATTCTCTGACTCAGCAATTTCCACCTCTGGGAATTTATCCCATATATACTTGCCCATGCAAAACAACTATTAGAAGCAGCCTAGATGTCTATAACATGGGCCCAGCAAACAATGGCTCATCCATGAAAATATCCTAGATATAGATATTACGAATAAGATACTAGTGTTTAGTTGTGTGTGTGTGCACGTGTGTGTGTGTGTGTGTGTGTGTGTGTGTGTGTGTGTGTGTGTAGGAGGTAACTCCTACATCCATCTAGATGGATGGAGCCCACAAGACTTTATTTAGTGCTTCCGTTTTTTTAAAAGATAATATTCACATGGCTCAAAACAATTATAAAAACAAAACAAAGTAACAATGACAAAACGAAAACCACTCCAATGGTCCAGATCTCTTTATCCAAGTACTGGAAAACCTTGTACTCCCAAATTTGTACTACCATAGAGTGTAAGTGGGTGGGAGAGCATCACTCTGTCATCCTAAATATAACAAAACCAGAAAAAACAGCACAGCTACTGCCCCCCATAGACTCAGGAAAATAGATACTCCCTACTGGATTCCCACTCTGTCAGTCACTAAAATGTGCTAAATACCAAAGCAGCTATTCCCTTAGATGTCCTACCAGACAGCAGACAATGAGTGATCAACAGGATCAAATGAACATTTAGTAAACTTAAACAGTAATAAAATACATACCATGGTATACAATAACTCACCTGTGTTGTTTTACCAGACCCAGTCTCACCAACCAGTACAAAGGACTGATGTCTAACCAGAATATCTGTAAACCTATCTTTGTATTCCCAAACAGGGAGCTGAAGCCGTTTCTTTAAAATATCATAGTATCGAGGAGTGTGGGGTAAGTTGGTAAATGGGTTAATGCACTGTGGAAGTGATGTGTGTCCTGCATGTCCAGTGTGTGTTGAATGAGCAGAATGTGTTGAATGTGTTGAATGTGCAGAGTGGGTTGAGTGAGCTGAATGGGAAGCTTTTAAAGGTGGCAATCCAGCACTGATAAGCATAGCATTAGTGGAAGCTCGCAATTCCTTCTCCTTTTCTTTTTCCCTCTCCCGCTCTCTATCTCCTCTATCTCGTTCTCGGTCTCGATCTTTAGACCGATCTTCACGATCACGGTCACGATCTCGATCCTTCCTAAAAAATAAATAAATAAATAAAAACTCAGATTCTGAATTTTACACAAAATGTTCACAGCAGCATTATAGTCACAAAGAAAGTAAATGCTCAATCAAACGAATAAACTGATATAAAATTCAGTGAATTACATTAAGTATCAGAAACAAAGAAAAAGAACTTAAAAATCAAGGATTTTCCATACCTCACCCACAAACATCCTTCCCTTCCCTGATGACGCCTCAAATTCTTTTAAGGGAGAGTCTTTCTACATCCTTTGTCCATTACATAACACAACTCATGCTTCCACATGAAAAATCCCTTCCTACTTACAAGTTAAAGACCGGGGGGGGGGGGGGGGGGGGGGGTAAGAACCAAACCAAGCAAAAAAAAGGATGGAATCACCATCTTCCCCAGATTCTCCTTCAAGTTACATGAAAAGGTTAATTTTTGAACTGAAAGTATGTTCAAAATTGAGCAAGGACACTGCTTCTGGACAAAGACAATGCCACCTCACGTTATAGTGTTATAAACATAAGTTAAAGCATTATAGGTGAATTTTCTTAAGTTACACTTTCCCTATTTTGTGCAACAAGCATATATTGCTCTATGAGAAAAACTAAAATTAAAATATTTCTTTTGTTTTCATTGTTTCCTCTTGCATGATACCCTTAATAGCAATAGTAAAACACTGAAAGTACTTTTAAATCTATGTACATGTGTATACCTATGTACACTGTGAAACCTATGTATAAAGTGAAACACAGCCCATTAAAAACAAACTTCATTGCATACCATTAAGTTGTTTAAAATTATGCGGATGACCATTCTATTAAACTTGGGTCAATTTTAAGTAGTCAATTCTAGTACCTACTTCTAATTACTAGAGATAATTCCGAACACAATAATTTTAAAATGACCTACTTTATTCAATCTACTAATCCAGTTTACTTCAAACCAAATGCTACAGAAGCCAACTTACAACTTGCCACAAACTGTTTGGACCCAGGCCTGAAAATAGGCAACATGGAGCTATATGATACAAGCCACTAAACATGTCACTGCTCCATATTAACACACAAGACATACAAATTTTCCACACCCCAATATCAGCAGCAGAGTGGGAAAGACCACTCATTCCCTATAATAGCACATCAGCTGGGCAACAGTAACTCCCCTTGGCAGAGTACAGCTAAAATGCTAAATCCAGCATGAGGTAGGATGGCTCCCCAATTACAGAAATGATAAGCGAACCAATTACATTTGATCTTGCCCTTCCTAAAATATGTAATTCTATTCCACAGGAATTTACTTAAGAAAAAAACCACACACACACACACACACACACCACTTTCATCTATATTCACATACATATACTTTTCATATATCCTAGTGCTCATCTACAGAACCACAGGACACACAAGCTAGGATGCAAGTCTCTCAGCCCATCTGGCATAAAGAGAAAGGAAATCAATGGCAAAAAGGACCCAAAGGATAACCTAACATACATACAAAATGAAGATTCAAAATTCGCGCTTCCTGGCTTATCTTTGAAATATGCCATCAACCATCCTACCTTTGCTTCTCTCATTCTGCCTCTGGTCTAGGGTGCTCCTTAGAACATAAAAGAACCTTTAAAAAACATCTGATCTAAATAAAAAGAATTCATGTTTCTAGTGCTCTACTGTGGCAAGGGGCGGGGGTACGACGACCATGATGAAGTTTAATGAACTCCTATACTTCTAGCACAGCACCAGGCACTTAATGTTATAAAATATGCGGGATGGAGTGATGGAAAAAGTAAAGCATGAATCACCTTGCTTTGTTACAGTAATACCTGCTCTAACATGGATGTTTTTCAAGGGCCTACTGCACTAGAAACTTCATTATCAAGAATAACCACAGCTCCTAGGAAGCATAAAATACATTCTGAAGACACAAAATTAACTGCTGACCATGAATGGGGTAACTGTGATATGAGTAAAAGGAGCACTGAAATGCATAACCATTGGTAAGGTACAAGCCTCAATTTACTAATCTGCAAAGTGAAAAGCATTAAGTTTCAGATTAAAATAATAAAGCAACAGGAAGGATGCAGAAGGCAAATCCAGTCACCTCAAAATGCTGCCTATGATTCAAACTGTCTACTGGGGGGGAAGAGAGTAAAACGTAAGGGTCAGTTAAGGGGAGTTCAAAGTCATTGCTTCATAAAGATGTGTAGACTGTTGTGCATATCCATGCTTTCTTTTTTTTTAAACGGGCACTTTCATTATAAACAAGTTTTATTGTTATGAAGATTTACTATTTGAGGTATAATGCTTAAAAACTATCAAAGCAGAGCTTTATAATCACTTAGCCACAATCTGGCAGGGAGACACACAATATGACAGTTGTTGAACACGTGGTTCTATACTCTGTCTCAGCTCAATCCCAGCTCAGCACTCAAGCTACCTATATGACCATTTATTTCTTTCCTCACTATAAAACGTGCTACTCGTATGTCCTGTGGAATATTTCAAAAATTAAAATGAGTTAATAATATATGTAGGGCTGGAGCATAGTAAATGACCAATACATACTGCTTATCATTCAAGACTTTTAAAAATTTACACCACCTATGAAAGACAGTTTGGGGAATATAATTAATAATTTGTAAATATTTTGTAGGGTGTCAGTTGGTCACATGTCGTTAGGGAGACCACTTCATGGACAGTGTAGACCTGACCACTGCACTGTACACTTGAAGCTGACACTGAATAATATTGTATGTCAATTATAATTATATATATGTATATATATATATATATAGTCACAGGATATGGAGACTAGTGTAAGGAGTGCAGTCAATGGAACTGTAACAGATATGTATAATATGGGGGGGAGTGGGGCAGTGGATTGGGGGAGGGGGTTGTCACTTTGTGTGGGGTAAAAAGTGTTACTGCACTGTTTTGTACACCTGAAACTAATAAAAAAAAATTTACACCACCATGTTAAAATTCCACATGGAATAACAGAAACTAAAGTACTGCTAATGAAAATATAAACTATCAAAATCAGAATATTTAAAATAAGCACTGCTTTTTATATGGCAATCTCATTCCCAGGAAGTTCTCTTTAAGGCTATACATGTGCAAATATGTACACACAGAATGTTCACCATAATTTTCACTTATAAAAAGACTGGGAAATTCCCAAAGGATCCTTGAACAGGAAATTGGTTAAGTTATGATAGCCCTTTATAAGTGGAATACTATACAGCCAATGAAAAGGATAATGTGTATCCAATCTACAGTTTGACTTATTTGAGTGAATAAAAATCAAAGCACAAAACGCATAGAAAAATCCCAGATACTAAACATTACAGTTCATTATTTGTGAATATTCAAAGACCTTTTAAAAACTTCACCAAAGAATTAATGAAAATTTCATGGAATTTTTTGCCTTTTTGTTTATATCTTCACGTATAAGGACATTCTTGTGTCCCTGGGGCAAGTTACTTAACCTCACCTACATCACAGGATTGTAGTGAAAATGTGCTTATACATATAAAGCACCTAGAATAGTTTCAGGAACACTGTACATACTCTACATGTTATTATATTATTAGCATATTTGCTTCACATTTCCACAATTAACAGGAAAAGCACTTATCAGGAATATCAGAAACTAAGATCAAAGTGGAAAATGTTCCTATTTTCCAAAAATTTTTTCCATACTTCAACAAGTAGGTTGTCTTTTGTATAATAATTTTATATAGAAATTTTTGTGGGACGATGGGAAAGGAATAAGGTCAGTTTGTAACAGAAACCTTCAACTTCTCTACCTGACCCCAAAATTAAAATACACCAGGAATAAATAAAGCTATATATAGTTTGGGAACTTGAAACTGAGTGAAATCACCCACAAATTACCTTCCCTTCTCAGTATTGGAGAAATGGTACGTACAGCCGTGTTTGGCAGTCAAGTTCACAAGACAAGCCTACCCTCTCAAATAAAGCCACTTGCTAGCTAACAAATTTAAAAAAATAAATAAAAATCTGCAAAACTGCATGGCAGCCAAGAGAGACTTGCTCATGTAAAATATGGGGGGGGGGCTCCCCAGGCACTAATAAACATTTTAAGTTCATTGCTGAAGAAAACTAGACATTCAGGTGACACAGAAATGAGTATACAAATGTCCCTCCAGAATTATCTCAGAACTTGGGCTTTATTACAGGTAGATGTCACATAATAACCAAGATCGTAAGGTCACCATCCTAGACCTAAAAAGCCCACATTTCTGCTAAGGGTATCTGTTTTGGAAGAGAAAGGGAGCAATCCCATGTACATATCATGGGACCACTAATCCCAAGAAAAGCATTTAAATGGTGCACATACACATAAATATGAATAAATGAATTCATTCCCTCCTAGTGTACTTTGTTCCAATCTGAACTCTTATGAGACATCAGTTGCATCTTACACCCAGATGACAAGCAATTTATCTTTGGTTCACAGGAACCAAGAACAAGTGTCCCCTACTTTACTGACCCATAAATGTCATTAAAATAGGCTGTCATGACTCTTTAACTAGTCATAGTCTGTGCTGTAATAGAAAAAGCAAGAGGCTACGAGTGCAAATTAAAAGATCAAGGTTCTAAATCCAGCTGTGAACTGGGTTAAGGTTGTATGAGCCACCTTAACAACTTTCTCATCCCTTCAGTGGAGTTATTTATATTCTTTTTAAAAGTCACTTCCAGCTCTAAACAGTCTGAGACAAGGAGCTCTAATGTGCTCAAGTTTTGCTCAGGGTGTGGAGAGGGAAGAGGAGACAACCTAAAGAGAGAAAACTAAAGTCTAGCATTGTAAACTAAACATTTTACAAGATTAAAATTTTACACACTTCTGTTTTCCATATTCAATATATGGGAAGGTACCTGGTTTATACACCAGACACATACCTGGAAAGCAATGCAAATGGGACTTTGGGTGAAAAAAATTCACAAAAGTTATAAAGATGATTTGGCACTGTGATTCTGAACTCCTGCACACACAATAAAACGGTAAAAGTGCCTGAATTATCCTAACAAATCTCTGTACTTCAGGAATGAAAACACACACTGGGCAAGAAATGATTCTGATACAATTGCTGAAGTCTATTCATCTGTAGCTTTAAAGAAACGCCAAAGGAAAGGAATCTGAAACGCCACCAGTCTATTTCAACTCTCAACCTCCCCGCGGGCGATATTTTGCCATAAATACTAAAAACATTGTTTTGACAAGGGTCGTCATGTTGCAAAATCTATTCATGAAGGAAGGTGGGAGGAGGGGAGAAATCAAGAACCTATTGGAAAAAAAGAATGCCTTTGAATTCCTATCCCAGTAATGCCCAATAACCAGTTTTAGCTAAAGCAGGAAATAAAGGAGATGGCGGGAGCGTAGGCAGAGAGCGGAAGTTTGCCTAGTAGCTACTTTGAAGTGTTTGAATGGACCGAGGCACCCGCTCTCCCGCCAAAGTATAAACTTAGCGGCTCCAAACTACCGGCCTTCCTGCCCATCAGGTATATTCCACGTTTTCCTTTCTCCCGGCAGGCCTTCTATTCTCCCTTCCGCCGACAACTCCTCGTCCGCACGCTCCATTCAACTCCCGCCACCCCCCATCCCAGTCAGAAAGAATCCACGCGCTCCTCTCACTTTCCGCCCTCTTCCTTTTCCCTAGCTGGGCACCCACCCGCCCCCAAGGCCCTCTCTCCGGCCCCTCCGGCCGAGAAGTACCTGGTGCCCTTGGAAGCGAATACTCCCGCCGCGCCCTCCCCCATCGCCTCCCCCGGCTCCAGGCCTCACCCGGGAACCCAGGCCACGAGGTCCGCGGTTTCCTCCCGCCCGCTCCCCTCGAAGTAACTCTTGTTTGGCAGGGTCCGGGGAGGCGCCCTCGCGGCCGCGACAGGCCTCTCCACCCTCCCGACTGGGCCCGGCGGCGGCCGCGCAACACCTCTCCCCGCGCCCTTGCCCGGCCGAACCCCGGGAGTGGCGCCGCTCTCCCAATCCGCCGCTAATGAACTGAGCCCAAAGGGAAACAAAGGGTCGGGATCCGGGCCCCGCTTGGCCAGGCCGGCCTTGGTCCGCTCCCCGCCGGGACCCCAACAAAGCCCGAGCCTTTGCCTCGCGCCCCGGGCCTGGCTTACCCATCGGTCCCCGCACGCTTCTTGCCGGAGGGGTAATCCTCCCCCAGGTCCAACCGGTGCCGCTTGGACATTTTCGGACTCCTCGAGCGGGCAGTAACGAAGAAAGAAAAAAAGAGAAACTGGCGGCCTTATCGACGCAGTCGACGGCAGCTACTTAACTCTGGAGGACCCCCACCCCTCCCGCTACAACAGCTTGCACCGTGCGGCCGGAACCAGGAGCTAAAATGGCGGCAGCGACGAGGGCTGGGCCGGCGTGCGTGCTCCCGCAGCGTGCCGTGCGTGCGTGGGGAGCGCGCACGCACCGGAGGCGGGAACTCCAGACCCGCCCTGTTTACTTCTCGCCGGTCTCCTCCCTGTTCCTGGTGTTTTAGGCCGTCTGAACGGCTGCTGAGCGGAGTGAGCCCATAAGGACTTCACGCCCCTCTCTGATTTGAAGAAACTGAGAGAGGTTGAAGATCAGTCCTAGATAGGAAATCCTATCCATCTGTATTACCCTGGCATTAGGGGAATCTGAGACCCAGGGAGTTTGCGAAACCCAGATCATATAGCTGATAGGGGCAGAGCCAGGATTGAAACCTACTTTATAACTCCAGTTCTAGGACTTGAAGCCACTGACCACTCAGTTGCAGTGAAGAAACTGAAGTGAGAAAAATGTCAAAACTTGCCATAATCCATTTTGCCTCCTCCCCCCTTTTTTTAAACCCGGTGTGGACAGGATGCACTCAACCTATTGATGTTTTTTTAAATGTGGAATAGAGAAAATTGACAGAACGTAATTAGCTTTTTGATTTTCTGTGTGCCAGTTATGCACTTCCACAGTGTTAACCCTACCTGTACCCTTAGAGCCACCCTGCGAGGTAGGTGTTATTTTATAGATGTGGACCCTAAGGTAGAGGGAAGTTAAGAAGTCACACAGCCATTAGCGCTGTCCCTAAAGCCATAGCCAATTGTTAAGGGACGATGACTCTTAACGACTTTGGTGGATCCCTTCCCCCAGACTTTATCTGCTTGCTCAGTTGCATTCCTTCCCAGAAGAAATGCATAAAAGAAAGATCTGTGGACCAACCCGAGCTGGGTGATCTATGTAGTTCGTGAAATGAATGTTTGGATGCCCTGGAAGATCATAACCAGGTTCTTAATCATCCTCAGAACTGCAATCGCTAAGGTTAAATACAACCTTAATACTACAGCTGATAAAGAGGGTTTTTATTTTCGTACCAAATCCACGTTACAAAGTCAGCACAAAGAAAGGCGAATATTCTTCACTTATAAAATATTCAGTACAACTTTGTACCCTAAATGTATGTTAACAGTATATTGACTTGTCAGAGGTCATGGTGCATAATCACTGAAGTGCAAACCTGGAAAAGAGTTTCCAGCTGATTTTCTCCTTTTACTTCATTTTACAAATGAGGAAACCTGAGCCCCTGGGTCATGCCCAAGTTCACACAGCCAGTTAGTGTCAAAGTCAGAGTTAAAATCCAGATTGCACTCTTAACTACTCCAGTCCCAGGTCTCTAGGTTCCCCAGTTTGAAGGCAACTATAAAGTACTCTAAAATTTTGGAGAAATAGTAAAGGAAAAGGTTAGAATTCCACCTGCAGAAGTGCTCCACCCTTGGAAGCATCAGCCTCTCATAGATGTGCAAGGAGACTTGGTAAAAGAGAAACTGAAATCAAGGTGAAGAGACTTTCTCCTTGGGTTTAGTGTATATCCCTAGAAAACTGTAACCTAACCAGTTGTGTTGTAACTGAAGAGGCCATATTTACCAAAGGATAGTGGCGCCTTCTGGAATCTATAAGGGGAACAAAGGGCCAGAATATGCCAGGATGTTCACATTCCTTCTGAGGAAGGGTAGAATTCTGGGCCTAAATGATCCACTCTAGAGTTTCAGACAGGACGGTCCCTAGAATAGCGAAGAGCCATCTACCAGCCCCGCTACAGCATCACAGCCCAGTTTTTCCCTCTGATCCTCCTTTCATCTTTTTCCTTCCATGGTGTTGATCCTAAATACTCCTTAATAATCTTCCTGTGCACTAGTCTTTGCTTCAAAGTCTACTTTTCATGGAACCCGACCTAAAAGATTTAGTGCTAGAATGGCCCAAGAAAGCAAACTGTGTGATTGGATTTTGGAGTTGGCCACCCATTGCTGTCCAGCAATGACTTAGTGATGGCAGGAAGAACATAGTTACCACAAGAAAGCAGAGCAATTGTTAAAATTTCACCGGTGGTGTACTGGGAAAGAGCATGCACTGGTGTCAAAGTATGGAGGAAATAATAACTATAAGAACATCAGAATTTGATTGGTTATTGCTAAGTGGATACGTTTGAAAGAGATAATGAAAGGCTGAGAATGATTAATCTCCAATTCAAAATTAAATGTGAAGGCCAGAAGACCTTCTGGGAGCAAATACACAAGTTCTCATCTCCTACAGTGGGAAAACAGAGAAAACTGATGACCAGTCCCAGGATTTAAATATAACAGTTGCATAAGGCCAAGTGGAAACTTACAAAGAGGATTAAATTCTCCACTTAGACAGGCACGATATGTCAAGGTTAGGGCCCTCGTTGGGAAAGGGTGGGGCCTCTGATACCTGGGATGGGGACATTTAGGTTGATAGACCTAGAAAATCTTGAATTCCTAAATTCCCTTCAACCTGGTGAGCTGGTCAAAGTGCCCCCACTCCTCCCTATTAAAAACTAGTTCTCCTTCCTTGTGAGAAATCAGAAGCCTACTCTCTGTGAGAAAATATGTACCTCCCTCAGGCTATACCCCTACTTCCCCTCCTGACCACTAGGCAATAATTAGAGTTAAGTCACAACATAGGATATTCCAGGGACATTCTAGGGCTGAGAACATTGGGAAATGACCCCAAAGAAGCTGTAGGACCTAACCAACGGGTACCAGCAGGAGCCAGGAAAGTATGCGTTGGATGGAATTCTGAAGGTTCTGGATAAAAAAAAGGAGGAGGGAGGTGGAGCATAAAGTCAAATAAGGGAAAATTTATCAATTTGGGAGCACTCTTCCAGGATACAGGATTTAACATACACAAAACCCCCAGGCAATGGTGTAAACACACTTAGGGTGTCATCTAGTAGCATGGAAAAAGCAATGGCCCACAGTCACCAAATTAGGTAGAAATGCCACAACTGCTGTAGATAATAGTGTGAAATGGGATTAAATAGCTGAAAGGAGTGACTGTGCTAGAGTGAAAATACTTACATAAAGGTGGAAAACCCAGCAGATGAATATATTCCACTGGAAAGTCAGAGGATACACCACTTACCAAGTCCATAAAGAATTTTCTGGTGAGGGAGGCATCAACATCACCCAGAAATTCAGTGGTGGCTCTCCCTGTAGTTCAGGGATGAAGGTAGAAGATGCCATTTTCAGAACTGAGCTCCCTGAGAGCAGTAGCGATGAAAGGAACCTGTAACAGAAGTCACATGGTTGCATTTAAACATCAGAAGCCAGGTGGATGCTACAAGGTAGTAGAGATGGTAAATAGGACAAGGTATCTCGGGCAAAACAGGCAGGCAGTCATCAAAATAAGTCCTAAATCTGAACAACCAATATAAGTCAAGAATGGATGATCAAAAGGCTGTGGGCAGTTGTCCCCAATGAAAACTTGCCCAGTTTCTGGACTTGAGCCACGTCAAAAACCAAACTCTGCACACTGAGGAAAACAAAGCAGAAAGATGAGTTTATTGCAAGGGTTTTGACCTATAAGCTGGGAAACTCAAGGCCACTGGAGCAATGAATTCTGAGTTGTTCACAGGCTAGTAAAAGGTTTTTATGGAGGTAAATGCAGCAGTTACTTGGCTTTTTAGTTGATCAGTTGCCCAGTGGTCTCCTTTCTTATTTGGATCAGGGTAGCTGAGTCAGAGAAACATGAAAGTCCAAAGATGCATGAACAGGCTTGACATTTGGAAATTGGCTGGAGTCCTCCGCTTATTTCTGAAAAGAGCTGTAAATTCCTGCAACTTATGTTAGGTAAGGTTACGTTTTATTTTTCTTTAATGAACCTACATTAGCCAACTCCACTTTGTCCCCAACATAAGTAACTCAATTTTAGTTTTGGTTTCTACTATCAGTTTTTGGACTTGGAGTACATTGATTAAGGTAAAAGCCATGTCTCTAGGAGCAAGGACTACAACACATAACATTACTGTATACACAGTAATAATTCCCCAAGTTCTTTCTCCAAGTGATCTGTAGCCATTCTCTTACATAACCATACACTGGGGAAAAGAGAATATTCAAACATTTCAAGGAGAATTGGATACAGACTCTGAACCGACATTGATACTGAGAGACTCAAAGTGTCGTTATGGGCTCCCTGTTCAAATGGGAGCAAATGGGAACTTCTAATGGAGGTCTGGCCCAGGTCCAGCTCATAGTAGTTTTCCTGGGTTCTCAAACCCACCCACTTGTCATGTCCCCAATCTCCAAATGTACACTTAGAATAGACACACTTGGTAGTTTGCACAACCCTCGTTTTGAAACCTTGGCCTGCAAGAGGCAAGAGCTATCATAGCGGGGAACGTCAAGTAGAAGCTTATGAAACTGCCCCCGTCTCCACTCCAACCAAGATACTAAATAAAAAACCTGGGGAGGAATTTTTACTTGTACCTCCAAGCATATAAAGTTTAGAAGTGATCTCTTCCATTCTTAGAAGAAAAAGTTGAACAAACTGAAAATCAATGGCTTTTCTTGCAGCCTTTAGAAAACTGAATTTGCAGGGTAGACTGTCACCCTGAAGTCTGGACAGACAGGCAAGTTCAAACAGTGACAGCAAACATTTGCTTACCTGGAGCAAACCTACTGGGTCCATAAGCTGGTTGGAATACCTAAATGGTATCTTGACCAATTTAAAGCTGAGTGTGGACTACCTACAGAGTGAGAAACTCCTGTGAGCCTCAGTCATTGCTGGGGGTGGGGGTGGGGGGAGAAGAGGGGGACTCCCACATTCTTATAGGTATTACCTCCAGGATCCCGCCAAGTTTTCACAATAAAGCGCCAAGAAAGATATGCTTGGGGCACCGGGATAGATAGGGAAGAGTTAGCATTGTGAAATATGCCCAGTACATTCTCCATAATAAGTGCTGGTTTTCCATGAGAAAAGACTACCAGAGCCTGTCCTACCTGGGTGCTTCTCCCACCCTAGCCCCTTCTAGCCTTCCTGTCTCACCTAAGGGGGAAAAGAAAACCTGAGCTTATAAAGGTCCCAGCTCAGGAACACAGGCCCCTTAAAAGACTGAGCTTCAATCGTAAAATTGTACAGCACTTTCCCTCCCCACTCCATACCACCACACTAACAACGGTCCAGTATAATCACAGTGGGTTACAGCTGAAAAAGAGCTGCAAAATGCAAGCTCCAACTGAGGAAGAATTCCTAGGGGTGCCCAGCCTCAACAAGAGAGACTAAACAAGGACACCAGAGGAATTTAAAATCACTGGCACCTACAGCTACAGCGAACATTAAACAGCCCAACTTCTAACCCGATTTACATAAAACCTCATACTAAAGGCGTACAGTTGACTTCAGTTCCTATTACCCAATACACAGAGGGTGCCCAAAAAATGTATACACATATTAAGAAAGGAAAAAAATGTACTAAAATTGTAATACTCAACATATACCGATAACAAAAGATGACTACAAGTCATGTGCATACATTTTTTGGGGCACTCCTGGTATTCTGCAGGTTTTCAACAAAAAATTACAAGGCATGCCAAAAAAAACAAGAGAAAACTTAAACTGAAGAGACAAAACAAGTAGTAGAACCAGACTCAGATATGACACAGATTTCAATCCAAATTCCAATCTATTTGGAATTGGAATCGGACAGAGAATTTGAAATAACTATGATTAATATGCTAAGGGCTCTAATGGGAAAAGTAGATAAGATACAAATGGAGATGGATAATATAAGTAGAGAGATGGAAACTCTTAAAAAAAGAATCAAAAGCAAATGTTAGAAATTCAAAACACTGTAACAGAAATGAAGACTGCCTTGTAAATATATTAAAAGAAGTTCTGAAGGGGAAAGGAAATGATACAGGTCAGAAACTCAGAGCTACATAAAGAAAGGAAGAGCTTTGGAGAAGGAGTAAAAAGGTAAAGTAAAATCTTTTAATTTTTATATTCTTAATTAATTTAACAGATAACTTATTTTAAATAATAATAGTAATGTATAGGGCAACTATAGCAATAGATAAGTGAAATGAATGACAGCAATGTCTTAAAGGATGGATGGGAGAGAATTGGAAATATTCTGTTATAAGTTATCTGTACTATCCATGTGAAGTAGCATAGTGTTATTTGAAGTTAGATTTAGGTAAGTTGAAATGTATACAAGATCTGACAATTAAATTCACAAATTGTTGCAACAATGTTGTTAACCTTTTTTGATATCAGAAGGATTATTTGTTATGAATTTGTACCAACTGGACAAACAGTTAACCAAGTTTACTATTTGGAAGTGCTGAAAAGGCTACATGAAAAAGTTGGACGACCTGAACTTTTTGCCAACAATTCATGGCTCTTGCATCATGACAATGCACCAGCTTACACGCACTGTCTGTGAGGGAGTTTTTAGCCAGTAAACAAATAACTGTATTGGAACACCCTCCTTACTCACCCGATCTGGCCCCCAGTGATGTTTTTCTTTACCCAAAGATAAAGGAAATATTGAAAGGAAGACATTTTGATGACATTCAGGACATCAAAGAATAATACGACAACAGCTCTGATGCCCATTCCAGAAAAAAAGTTCCAAAATTGCTTTGAAGCGTGGACTAGGCACTGGCGTCAGTGCATAGCTTCCCAAGGGGAGT
Source organism: Hipposideros armiger (assembly GCF_001890085.2). NCBI lineage: Eukaryota > Metazoa > Chordata > Mammalia > Chiroptera > Hipposideridae > Hipposideros > Hipposideros armiger. Next base: position 2,031,109 of record NW_017731418.1, read on the forward strand.
ACTTGGAAGGTGACTGTAGTGATATTCAGCAAGGTAGCACTTTTTCTAGGATGAGTTCGTGAACTTAATTTGTCCAACCTTGTATTGAAAACTCCAAGGCAACCGCTAAAATTTTAAAATTATAATTGATATCCTAAGAATGGAGATAAGATGAAATAATATAAAATGCTCAACTAAAATCAGAGAAAGGAGAAAAATAAGTGAAAAAAGAAATAAATAACAAATGCAATGAATATTAAACAGTTACAAAACCAACTTAGGGAAACAACAAAAAACAAACAACTCACTTAAAAAATGGTTTAAAGGATTTGAATAGACATTTCTCCAAATAAGATATATAGTATAGCCAATACACACATGAAAATACACTAATCATTAGAGAGATGCAAATCAAAACCACAGTGAGAAAACATTTGTACACTGTTAGGAGAGCTATTATAGAAAACAAACAGAATGTTAGTGTTGACAAGCATGTGGAGAAATTGGAACCTGTGTGCATTGCTTTTGGAAACTTAAAACGGTATAGCCACATGAAAAGCAGTATGATAAGTCCTCAGAAACAAAATAAATATAGAATTACCGTATGATTCAGCAATTCCACTTTGCATCCAAAAGAATTGAAACAGGAACTTGAACAGACGTTTGTAGACCCGTGTTCATAACAGCATTATCCACAATAGCCAAAAGGTGGAAACAGCCCAACTGTCCAATCACAAATGAATAGATCATTAAAATGTGATATACACATTCAATGAAATATTATTTAACCTTAATAAGGAATGAAAATCTGACACATGTGCAACATAGATGAACCATGAGACATCATGCTGAGTGAAATGAGATGCTGAGAGTGTTGGAGGTGAATGGTGATGGTGGTTGTACAACAATATGAATATACTTAATACCACTGAACTGTATACTTAAAAATGGGTAAAATGGTAAACTTTATGTTATATGTATTTTACCACATTAAAAAAAAACTGACCTCCACAACTAGACTGAAGAACAAAAGGATAGCAACCTGTCTGTTCCCCTTCCCCCAATTCCCCAGCGCTGTTCCCATCCCCCAATTCCCCCAACAAAAATCTTTAAAAAAAAACAACAGAGAAAAAAGGTAAAAATGGTTGCCTCCTGTAAAGACCTAAAAGATGGATGGTGGCGGTCCCCATCATACCTCCATGTAATTTACCACTCTGGCCTTTAGAAAATCCAGACAGATCCTGAAGAATGACAATGGACTATCATAAACTTTAATTGCAGCTGCTATATTAGGTTCATTGTCTCTGCCAGAACAGATTAGCATGGACTCAGGTACATGACATGTGGCCAATGATCTGACCAATCGACCCTTTCTCTATGCCTATCAAAATGAGAATCAGAAACAATTCACATTCCTTTGAAACATGCAACAGAATCCATTGCCCCAGAACTAGGTTAACTCTGATGTCTCACTCTGTCACAACACAGTCTGAAGAGACATGGAGCAGGTGGACATCGCACAGAATATAACACTGGTCCAGTAATTTGATGACATCAAGCTAGTTGGACAAAATGACTAAGAAGTGGCTGGGAGACTGGAGACCTTGGTAATTCACATGTGCCCTTAAGAGAGGTAAACCTTAAAAGATTCACAGGTGATTTTTTAGAGTCCAATGATTTTTTAGTGATCTTGGTTATGCTGGGAGAGCCCCTCCAAAGTAAAGGAGAAGTTACTGCACCTTATAGCTTCCATCATGAGCAAGGCAGCACAGTGGCTGTCAGTTAGGCCTCATTGGATTCTGGAGGCAATATATTCCCAGAAGCATTGCTCCAGCTCACATACCAGGCAATACAGAAGGACGGCATTTTTCAGTGGCAGGAAAGGACCCTGCAACAGGTCCAGGCTGCAGGGAAAGCAGCTGGCTTCTTGGACCACACAGCTCAGCAGACCCCATAGTATTGGGGTTATCAGTGGTAGAAAAAGGCGACATGTGGATTTCATGCAAGCCCCAACAGGAGAATCACAAAGTAGATCCATAGGGTTCAGTGCTATACTAACCACTACACAGAATTAAATACCTTTCAGAAAACAGCTCTTGGAGAACTGCCAGGCCCTGCTACAGACAAGTGCCTCACCATGGATCATCAATGGACCATGACACCAGAACGACCCCTCACGAGCTATGTTCTATAATACTATGTTCTATTATATCCATGCCGTAAGGTGGGGTGGGCCCAGATGGATGAGGTACATCTAGGATTGAGCGTCAGTAAGACCAGGGGCACAAGCACAATACAAAAGCAGGTAGCATGCAGGTAGCTGATATCATCCACCACTGTTATGTCAGCTCTAGTGGTGTGTTGGAGCCAGTCTGTACCAGCTCATGAGAGTTCATTGCTCAATCTTCAGGAATGTTGACATCACATTGATAGTTTGAAATTGACCATAGTGGAAGTATTTACACCATGAAAGTTAGCCAGTGCTACAAATTAGATATTTTTTCTCCTTTTCAGAAAACTGGTTGCTAAATATTTACCAGTACATTACTGCTCAGATCACATCTCTTACTGCATCCTTGATAATCAGTTGATGTAAGAGGAAAAAGCCTGAGCCTGATGCACATGATGCACAAATGGCTCAACATGATGTGGACGTAAGCTAGAAATGGATGATGGCTGCACTGGTGCCCCATTCAGCATGGTCTGGAAAGATAGTAGTAAGGGGACCTCCTCCCACCTGATCCACCACTTTCTGTAGAAAGAGAGATGGCCTGAAATTAGAATACACAGGGATTCATGGGCAGTGCCGAACAGCTGGGGGACAATGAACACTAGGGTAAAGCCACGTGGATGAACATGTGGAAGTGGGCATAGAGGTTGAAGATCCTTATTTCACAAAGCAGTGACCGTGAGGGAGCATCCACTATAGAAGAGGCACTGAAAAACCACATACCATTCAGTTGATACAAGCCAGACTCTGTCATCAGCCACTTCCAATGCTTGCATGATAGTCGCATGAACGGAGTGTGCATGGTAGCTGGGATGGAAGCTGGGATGTAAAGGTAACAATATGAGTACCACTTAACAAGGCTGCTCTAGCTACTGTCACCACTGAATGTCCGCCATGTTAGCAACAGGAAGCAATGCTAAGCGCCCAATATAACACAGTCTCTCAAAGACACATTCTCCTAAGTACATAGTAATTTGTTATAAGCAGCAATAGAAAACCGCTTGGTGATGAGTTAACTGCATTGGATACCACCTACCCTGAAGGGGTAGCCATTCATTATCACAGGAACGAACACACATTCTAAGTATAGATTGGCCCTTTTTGCCCACAGGGCCTCAGTCGGTACCATTATCCAAGTAAATAGAGAATGCTTATAGCATATGGCACGTCCAGCATGAAATTTCACATACTATTGTGTCAGACAAAAGGACCTGCTGAACATTAAAGGAAGTGCTGGAACAGGCACATGACCATGAGAGCCACTGTTCATATCACATACTGTAATACCCAGGAGCCACTAGCCTGATAGAAGAACTGGCTCAGAGATGGCATGCCATCTTCCATAATTCAGTGCACATTCTAAGTAAATGGCCTTTACAGGGTGCCGTTTCCCCAAAAGGTGGGATACATAGGTCTGGGAATCAAGAGGTAGAAGGAGCACTTTCCTTCACTTCTAATGATCTGTTCTGGGAATTTGTGCTTTCCATTTCAGAAACCCTGGTTTCTGAACAGTTAAGAGTTGTCTTGGTTCCTAAAAGGGAATATTTCCACCATGGCTGCCAACTGAGCTCTTTAAGCTCCTCTTGCCAAGAGGCGATGATGGCAAGAAGAGGAATCATTAACCTGCCAGAAGTAATTGGCCTTGGTCACTAGGAGGAGTTAAGGCTGCAGTTACACAATGGGGGCAAAAATATGTTCTCCGCATAGGAAATTCACTTGAGCGTCTTTTGGGACTGTTTTGTGCACTTTTCATAGTAAATAGACAAGTGTTGGAGCTACAGCCTGAGAACAGCATGGTAAGCAGAGGCTCAGACCCTTCAAAGTTGAAGGTCTGGGTCATACTACAAGGTGACAACCAGGAGCACCAGAGGTGCTGCCTGAGGGTGAGGGTAAAATAGATGGCTGGTAGAGAAGGGAGATGATGAGTGTTAATTGGAGTATGAGACCCACTGCAGTGGTGGCCTCTGTGAATGATCCCAGTGGCCCACCTCCGTCCCAGGGTAGCCGCCTGTGTCTGATGACCAATCATCATGGGAGTATAAGTACTGGTTTTAGTTGCCACAATGTGAACCATATTGGAAGGGCTATCCTAGCTTTGGAGATCCTATTGGGATTCACCTTGGCCTTCGTGGGGGCTATCACAGCCAACTTTTTCTCTCTGCCCAATTCTACTTTCTTCCCATCCGTTCCACTGGCATTGGTCCCTGGAGCACTCTCTAATAAACTTCCTATATGTTAATCTTAGTGTCAGAGTCTGCTTCCCAGGAAACCCAGTTTAAGATACTAGGGCTGGTTTCTCTCTTTTCAGTATGAACAACGCCCAAACAAATTCTAGATGAATTGTCAGAAAGTTTGAATGTTTAATATACTCATTCATTCATCCAACAACAAATATTTATTTAGCACTAACTATATATCAAAAACTGTTCTAGGTGCTAAGACTAAAATGGTGAAAAAAAATAGAAAAGATTCCTGTTCTTGTGACACTTACATTCTAGGGCAGGGTGACAAACAATAGTCATGAAACGAATAGGAAAATTTCAGATACTGATGAGTGCTATGAAGAAAATAATACAGAAGAGTATGCTAGAGAGTGACTGGAGGTGCTGAAGGTTGGAGGGGCTACATTGATAAGGTGATTAGGAAAGAATTCTCTCTCTTTTTTAGGATTTTTATTAGAAATATAGTTAGCATACAATATTATATTAGTTTCAAGTGAGCACAATAGTTATTCAACATTTATAGACCTAAAGAAGTGATCACCATGATAAGTCCAGGAACCATCTGAAACTGTACCATGCTATCAAAATATTATTGACTATATTCCCCATGCTGTGCATTACATCCCCATGACTTATTTGTTTTATACCTGGAAATTTGGACCATTTATTATCCTTCAACTTTCCCCCCATTTTTAATTTTTTGGTTACAGTTGATATTCAATATTATTTGATATTAATTTCAGGTGTACAGCACACTGTTAGACATTTATATAATTTAGGAAGTGATCCCCCTGACTAGCTTAGTACCCACCTGGCACTATACATAGTTATTAACATATTACTGACTATATTCCCTATGCTTTACTTTACATCCCCATGATTATTTTGTAACTAAAAACTTATACTTCTTAATCCCTTTACCTTTTTCACCCTGCCCCCCAACCACCTCCCATCTATCACCCCCCAAAAATCTAGTACCCATCTGATACCATACATAGTTATTATAGTATTATTGATAATAATCCTTATGCTATACCCTACGTCCCCATGACTACTTTGTAACAACCAATTCAAATTTCTTAATCCCTTCCCCTTTTTTACCCACCATCCCAACCCCCCCTCCCATCTGGCAGCCATCAAAATGTTCTCTGTATCTGTGAGTCTCTGCTTTGTTCAGTTTATTTTGTTTTTTAGATTCCACATATTAGTGAAATCACATTGCATCTGTCTTTTACTATATGACAGACTCCACTCAGCTCAGTACCCTCCAGGTCCATCCATGCCTTCACCCAAACACCGATTAGGTGTTTTCTGCTACCTTATTTTCACTGATTTGATCCTCTGCTTCATCTAGTCTGCTGGTGATTCCTTCTAGTGCACTCTTCATTTCAGTTATCTCTTTTTTGAAGTTTTCACTAAGTTCCTTGATAATCCTTATAACTACTGTTTTGAACTCTTTCTCTGGTAGCTTGCTTGCCTCCATTTTGTTTAGTTCTTTTTCTGAAGTTTTCTCTTGTTTTTTCATTTGGGATATATTTCTTTGTTTCCTCAGTTTGGCTGCCTTTCTGTGTTTGTTTCTATGCATTAAATAGATCTTCTATGTTTCCCAGTCTTGTCGGATGGCCTTATGTAGTAGGGGTCCTGTGGGGCCCAGTGGCACAGTCTCCCTGGTCACCTACTCTAGGTGCTCCAGGAGTGTCCCTTGTGTGGGTTATGTGTGCCCTTTTGTTATAGTTGAGCCTTGATTGCTGTTGGCATGTCAGTGGGTGATATTGACCCTCAGGCTGACTGGCTGTGGGGTTTGGCCACATCCATAGCTTATGCACTGCTGTGTGTGTGTGGGGGGGGCTTACCCCATGAAGTGGGATTTACCTCAGTGGGCTGCGGTGCCTGCTGAGACCATCCTTTGTGTGTGCCACTTGTGGGGCTAATCGGGTGGTGCTCTGCTGTGGTGAAGTCAACCTCCAAGTACATTGATTTGGGGGCCTCTTGGCAGGGTTTCCAGTGCAGGCCCAGATCAGCTACTGCCTGTGACTGGCTGGGGGGTACATCATAGTAGCTACAAAGTGATCCATGGTTGGTCGATGCCTGTGCTGTACCTGAAAGCATATGGGAGAGGCCACACTGTGAACCGAGGACTGCTGCGACTAGTACCAGGTTTGGGCTAGCTCCACAAAAAGCCAGACACTCCAAGGCCTGCTGCCACCTACTGACTCCTGTAAGGTTCAGCTGGTGATAAAGCTTCTTGCAGTACGCAAGTTGGGTGAGGCAGGGTCTCGGTGAGTCAGCAGGGTGGAGCAGCAGATCTCTCCAAGCCAATCCATTCAGATTTTGCCTGTGTGGGTGGGTTTATCAGGAAAGATGGCACCTGCCTGCCGGCTACTCAGGAGGAGGACTCCACACAGGAAAAAGAGGGGTTGTCCCTCCAGTTCTCGCTCTGAAGTTACAATACTCAGTCTTTCCCCATATGTCTCCAATGCCCCTAGAGTCACCATCCCTCCACTGGAGCACAAGGTGAGTGCCTGCATGGGCCCTATAAAAGGATGTCTGGGTTTCCCACAGTCTTCTGTCTCACATGGAAGGTCGGAATCCACACTGTTTTTCACAGCCAGAAGTTGTGGGGGGTTGGGGTCCATCGTTCCTTCATGGGGAACCTCTGTGGCCAAGATATCTTTCTTGATTTTCAACTGCCACACATGGGTGTGGGAACTAGCCTGTTTCGCATCTTCACCCCTCCTATCAGTTTCTATGTGGCTTCTTCTTTAAATCTTTTATAAAATTTCTCTTCAGTTAGACTTCAGATAGTTTCTCCAGGATGATTGTTCTGTAATTTAGTTTTAATTTTGATGTGTTGATGGGATGAGGCAAGCACAGCATTTATCTACTCTGCCATCTTGGATCTCCTTTGTAGGAAAGACTTCTTTTAGAAGACGGCATTTGAACCAAGATAAGAGGAACCCAGCCTTTTAATAACTGGGAAAGAATATTCCAAGCACAGAAAAGAGCATATATAAGGAAGAAAGTGAGTATAAGTGTGAAAAAAAATAAGAAAAATACCAGAGTGGATGGAGTTAGTAATCAAAAGGGCATTGGCTAAGATGAGGTCACTGAGGTAGACAGGGGCCAGGTTGTGTAGGACCAATACGTCATTGGAAGGAGTTTGGATTTTTAAAAACCTCAATGAAAATCCTTTGGAGGATTTTAAACAAGACAGCAATATTATCTGCTATATATATGTATATATATGTATATATATATATATATAATTTTAAGATTTTATTGGGGAATTATGGGAAGGGAAGTGTTGGGGAATTGGGGAAGGGGAACAGACAAGTTGCTGTCCTTTTGTTCTTCAGTCTAGTTGTGGAGGACGTTGTTTCACTGACCCATGTTGGTATTATCATTGCACTCTTCCTGGGTGAGGCAGATCATTCACCAGCCACTGGTGACGGAGGCTCACGCCAGCTGCCAGCCTCTCACACTGGCTGCTGGCCACTCATGGCAGCTCATGGCGGCCCATGGCGGCTCACTGCAGCTCCACTGCAGCCTACACCGTCGCTAGCAACTCACCGCAGCCCAGCTCCAGGTCGAGCTGCTGTTCGCCATCTCAGCTGTAGAGGGCACAGCGTCATTGGCCCATGTGGGATCCGAACTGATGGCCCTGCTGCTCAGAGCTTACGCTCCCAAGCCAACTCTTAACCAATGAGTCACTCAGCTGGCCCCTGTTTTATACTTTTTTATAAGTCACTTTAGTTGCTATTGGAGAATCAACTATGAGGAGAAAAAAGACAAAAGTGAGAGCAAGGAAACTGCTATGTAAGCCATTGAAGTAGCTCAGGTGAGAAATGATGGTGACTAAACCTAGATTGGTGGCAATAATGCAGGTAAAATGTAGGTGGCTTTGGGATATATTTTAGAGGCAGAGCCAACAGGATATGCTAACGAATTGTCTCAGCAGAAGTTCAGGATAGCAGAGAGAAAGGAAAAGAATAAAGGATGTTGGATTAACTGGGTGGATGTTTATTAAGATGGGGAGGACTGTGGTGGGTGGGTTGGAGGGAATGAATCAGGAGTTATGTTTTGGTCATGCTAAGTTTGAGATGCTTATTAGACAACTATATGGAAATATCAAGGAAGCAGCTGAACATGTGTCTACAGCTGAGGGTTGAGATGTATATTTGGGAGTCATCAGCATAGAGATGTTATTTAAAAACATGGAACTAGGTGAGATTACTTTATCCATACTGAGAAGTAGAGTGAGAACCAGGCTCTGGTGTTCTCCTGGGGTCCTTTAATTTGCCAGTAGAGGCAACTTAGAAGGATCAACTGTCAAAACCAGCAAAGATGACCAAAGAACCAACCATCAAAACCAGGTCTCTTAAACCAAAAATAGTTAAGATATTAAGAAGGAAATGTGAAATGTTTTTGAGAAGCCCAGTGTAGTAGGCAGGATTTTTGCTTCCTGATCTTCATTCCCCAGTGTTTCACCTATATGTGTTACATTATGTGGCAAAAGATACTTTGCAGATGAAATGAAGTTTACAGACTTTAAAATAGAGAGATTACTCTGGATTATGCTGGCAGGCCCAATGTAATCGCATGAGCCTTTAAAAATAGAGGAGAAAGGCAGCACGGACGGTCAGATGGATGCGTGGAAGAAGAGGCAGGAGAGGTTCAAAGCATGAGAGGGACTCACCCCACCATTGCTGGCTTTAAAGGTGGAGGAAGGGGGCCATAAGTGAAGGAATGAGTGTGCTCTCCGGAAATTGGAAACAACCCTTAGCTGATAACCAGAAAAAGCAATAGTTCTGCAGCCACAGGAAACTGAATCCTGCAAATAACCTGAATGAGCAAGGAAACTATTCTTCCCTAGGCCCTCTAGAGATAAATATAGTTCTGCTGACACCTTTATTTTAGCCCTTTATTCTATCATACAGAACTATATCATTCAGAACTATAAGATAAATTATTTTGGCTTTAATCTGCTAAGCATGTAGTAATTTGTTTCAGGCAGCAATAGAAAACTAATACAAAAGTAAGATGGAACAGATATCTGATCACTGGGTTTGGAATGATGGAGGCCATTGGAGACCTTTCTATGAACTGTTTCAGAAGAGTAGTGGAGATAAAAACCCAGATGAAGTGGGTTGGGTGAATAGGAGATAAAAAGACATCCAGACAACTCTTTCAAATGGAGCAGAGACATGACACAGAGTGATAGATAACGCCATGAGTTCTGATCCCCTGTCCAGGACCCAGAGAAAGGGTTTGAGCTGTAAAAAATGACATTGGGTTACCCCAGCAAGAAGAGATGTATATTACTATGCCACACAGTTGGGCCACTGCTGGATTGCCATACAGGTCCACTGCTAACCTTTGAGGGATCTGGGGCAAAGATGTAAACAAATGCTTTTGGCCTGTGGCATGCACACCTTCTCTTCCCTCCCTGTTTGGACACCTCAGCCTGAAAACTATTATTTTATGTATTTGTCTAGTAATTCAGTTGGTAAGGTGGGAGGGGCTAGATCTGGACCCTGTTACTTCATCATGGCCAGAAGCAGAAGACTCTCAGTATGTTAGTAAAGTAAGTCTACAGGCTCTTAGAGTATGCTCCAATATCTGGTGGGGGAAAGTCTGCACTTATTTTTCTTTATATTTCAGAATTTTCTTAGCTATTTGGGTCCCTTTCTATTTCATATGAATTGCATAACCAACTTACTAAATTCCTTTAAGAAGACCTATTAGGATTTGGATTGGAATTGAATTCAATTTGTATACTAAAATGAGATATAACTGATAGCCTTACATTTGCATATACCTTGCCCTTGGACAGGAAAAGTTAATATTATAAAATAACACTTCTCAGCTGCTGGATGCTGCTGGTGGCCTGGAAGGGAGGATGCACAATATGATTGGAGTGTGCATTAAAAAAACTGAATGGAGGACAGGCTGGCCAATATAAGGCTGATAAGCTGGACAGGGGTAGAAACTCCACTGGATGAAAACACTCAAATTCTAAAGATTAAGGAGACAGAGTGATCTCAGAGTTTGTTATGCGAGAAAACAAGGTGGAGAGAAGTATATATATGGTTTTCTACCATAAGAAAGGAGAGATACACATGCACATATAACCATACTATGCATGGATACACATGTGCATAAATCTGTAACTACTTAAATTGAAAAATACAAAGTTAATTAATTGCAAAAACAGGTTTAAATGACTTATTGTGCAAGAAGTAGTAAACGAGCCAAGATAGAGGCTGGATTTTTCTGAATGTTACCTTGCTTTTTGATTTGACTTTAAAACCATATACACTCATATTTTATACAATTATACATCCAACTTAAATTTTTAAGGAGCAATCCCTAAACACTGAAAGTAAAATAAAACAAATGAACTTAACCCAGCTGGAATCAGGTTGGTACTACAGCTACCTAGAGAGAACCAATTTAAAGTGACTTTTAAAGCACAGTAATTTGATAATCCGTCCTTAGTGGGATATGCCCAGAGGGCATTAAAAGAATTGCAAAAAATATCTTAAGCTGCTCTCAGAAATCTCATGTTTTATAGACAGTATGGAGATGGTTATTTTCGAGACTATGCTATACGCAGAGGGGCCTAAAAGTAAACAAGTAGTTCTGTTGGGATTGTCAACAGCCGAAATGTTTCAGTGTGGCAGAAAAGAGATCAAGGAGTTAAGTAAAAATGCTGTAGTCTTTCATTTGAATTGGAATTATTAGTATAAACTCATGACATATGTAATCTTAACCAACAGACATCATTTCCTACTTTGTCCACTGAAAAAGTCCAGAAACAGTGCCTAAGCCAGAAAGATCAAGGGCCCAGATGGTTGTCCCAAATTCAATTTCCCCTAGAAGGCAGCAGGCCCTTGGGATTACAGCCGTGACAGGTCTAAGGGCAGGAAACACACCACCTGCCCTGAGCATCTGAGCTTCCTGCTCGCTGGTGTGACTTGAAAGATCCCCAGGACAGTGTCCAAGGACCTCAGAAGCCAAGCTGAGGGGGCTCCTATAGGCCACTGAAACATAAAGCTAATCATCTAGGATGCAAGCAAAGACCTCGAGTCCCAATGACACCTTGCATCTAAAACAGAAAATATGGTCACTCCACACCTGATAGAGGAACTGGGGAGAGTTAGGTTGAAACACATCCAATCTACTTATTTCCACTAGTTCTTAACACAAAAAACAAAACAAAACTTAGTGGTCACCTTTAGAGGATTCAAGAAAAGCAGCTCATCTGAAATTGTCAATTAATTATATCAAGAAACTTCATTTTTCAGGGCCGGCTGAGTGGCGCGTTGGTTAAGAGCTGGCTTGGGACGCCAGAGGGCCCCGGTTTGGATCCCACATGTGAGGGCCAGTGACGCTGCCCTCCTCAGCTGTGATGCTGAACAACAGCTCAACCTGGAGCTGGGCTGCCCTGAGTCACCAGCGACAGCATGGGTTGCAGCCCCTGCTGCAGTGGGTTGCCATGGGCTACCGTGTGTAGCCAGCAGCCAGCGTGAGCGGCCAGCAGCCGCCGTGAGCGGCATTCCAGAAGCCGGCGACTGATCTGCCTCGCCTGGGAAGAGCGCAATGATGGTGCCAACTTGGGCCAGTGAAGCAACGTCCTCCACAACTAGACTGAAGAACAAAAAGACAGCAACTTGTCTGTTCCCCTTCCCCCAATTCCCCAATAAAAATCTTTAAAAAAAAAAGAGACTTCATTTTTCAGATGTAAAAGAAATAAACACTGAAAGTATTACCAATTTAAAAAACCCATTTCTTGGGCCGGCTGAGTGGCACATTGGTTAGGAGTTGGCTTAGGTTGACAGCTCTGAGCAGCAGGGCCCCAGTTCAGATCCCACATGAGGGCCAGTGACACAGCGCCCTCTACAGCTAAGATGGTGAACAATAGCTTGACCTGGAGCTGGGCTGCTGTGAGTCACTAGCGACTGTGTAGGCTGCAGTGGGGCTGGCAGGCAGCGGACATGAGCTTTCATGAGCCACTGTGAGCTGCCGTCCAATGGCCAGTGAGCAACTGCCTCATCCGGGAAGAGCGCAATGATAATACCAACATGGGCCAGTGAAGCGACGTCCTCCACAACTAGACTGAAGAACCAAAGGACAGCAACTTGTCTGTTCCCGTCCCCAATTCCCCAATGCTGTTCCCCTCCCCCAATTCCCAATTTAAAAAAAAAATTTTTTTTTTAAATAAATAAATAAACCCATTTCTCCTCTAAATACATTTAACACAATTGCATTTATCCCGATAGTTTTCTTTCTGGGGGGTGGAGGGGGCTGGATAAAATTATTTTAAAATCCATATGGAAATATAAATGCCTAAATAGCAAAGAAAACTATGAAGAAGATAAATAATGAGAGATTTGCCTTCAACTGAAAGCCACTGTTATAAAAATCACTGTAATACAACCAACACAGTATTGGCATAAGAGCAGACAAATCAGTGGAACAAAAGAGCGGATCCAAAAATGGATCTCAGTATATATCATAATTTAATATGTGACAAAGGTAGTGTTTCAATTCCGTGGGAAAGAATGGTTTATTTAATAAATAGTGCTGGCATAACTGGCTATTCATCTAGAACAAAATGAACTTGCATTCCAATTTCACAACAAATCCAAAAATAAATTCCAAGCATATTAAAAACTTAAATGTAAACGATAAATCTTCAAAGAACATTTAGATGACTACATGCAAATGTAGGGGTCAGAGAACATCTTTTTTTTTTTTTTTTTACTAATGCCAGAAACCTGGAAAGTAGAAAAAGATAGACATATTTGATTATATAAAAATTTAAAACTTTTATATGGCAAAAGCTACCATATACAAAGTCAAGAATTAAAATATGCATTTAGAAAAATATATGCAATATAGATAACAGATAAAGGGTTAATATTTCTAATATACAATAAGTACTTACAAAGTGATACGAAAAAGATAAATCCTTCCAATTTTTAAAGAGGTATAAACAGGCAATTCATAGAATAGCAAATCCAAATAGCTAATAAACATATTAAAAGGTACCCAAACTCACCAGCAGTCAGGGAACTGCGAATTAAAGTAATAATGAGGCATTACTCTACACCAATCAGACTGGCACAAATTTTAAAAAGTGACATTATCTATTGCAATCTCATGCATTGCAACTCACATGTGAAAATGTGAGTTGTTATTGCCTTTTCAGAGGAAAAAAAAATCTAGCAGCCTCTATTTAAATAAAGAATCCGCATACCCTTCGACCCAGTGACTGCATTCCTGGGAAAGCAGCCAGTAGACATAAAACAACCAGTACAGAAGGCTAAATGGAAACTTGTTTATTGCAGAAGTGTAGTAATAAAAGCTAAAAAAAAGGGCATCCATAGGAAATGGTTGAATAAACTGTGTATCTGCATCATAAAATAGTATGCAGCCACTAAGAAGAAGGAATTAGAACCACTGCCTGGGAATTAGAAGGATTTCTGCAGGATGTTGAGTGAGAAAGGCAAGATGCCGAGAATCGTGTATATTATGGTTCCCAAGTGATAAATTAGTATATGTGTGTTTGCGTGTTTGTGTAAATGTATATATTTATATGCAAACTTCTGTTTGTTTATGATTATAGGAGCTTGGGTGAAAAGCATGAAATGCTCTGGATGGGGTTGTTAACAGGGGCTAGGCCAGGTTGGGGGTAGGGGGATAAAACCTGGGTAGATACTGGAAGAAGAGAAGAAAAAAAATCTGATCTAATATTTTAAAATTTTAGCATAATGATAGTTAAATGATGATATCCTAAAATAATGATACCCTATTAAAATGTGTATATATCTATATACACATTATATATACACACATTAATATGTATATACATTATATATGTACACATATTTATAATATATATGATACGTGTATGTACATATTTATGATATATATTAGGGAAAAAAGCTAGAGCTGAATCTACATCTATATATTTACAGAGATTTTCATGATATATTGCTAAATTTTTTTTTTTAAAGATTTTTATTGGGGAATTGAGGGGATGGGAACAGTGCTGGGAATTGGGGAAAGGGGAACAGGCAAGTTGCTGTCGTTTTTTTGTTCTTCAGTCTAGCTGTGGAGGACGTTGCTTCACTGGCCCAAGTTGGCACCATCATTGCGCTCTTCCCGGGCGAGGCAGATCAGTCGCCAGCTTCTGGAAGGCCGCTCACTGCGGCTGCTGGCCTCTCATGCTGGCTGCTGGCTACACACGGTAGCCCATGGCAACCCACTGCAGCAGGGGCTGCAACCCATGCCATCGTTGGCGACTCAGGGCAGCCCAGTTCCAGGTCGAGCTGTTGTTCAGCATCTTAGCTGTAGAGGGCAGTGTCACTGGCCCTCATATGTGGGATCCGAACCGGGGTCCTCTGACGTCCCAAGCCAGTTCCCAACCATCGCGCCACTCGGCCGGCCCTATTGCTAAATTTTTAAAAGCTAGTAATGTGTAGGGCATGATTCCATTTTGTCAAAACAAAGCACATCCGAAACCCCTGTGTTTCTGTGGGATGCATAATACTTGTAATACTGAATGAGCCATGAAAAAGATGCGAAGGGATAAATGCCAGGTTGTTAACATTTGTTACTTCAAAGGGGATTGAGGTGGGGATAAAATGATGATTAACTTTTTCTTTACACATCAGTGTACTGTTTTACTTGTTACAATAAGGCTGTATTGCTTTGTGATTTGAGAAATATCAAGCAGAGAAAGTAAGGGAAAAAAATATAATGGGTTTTCCATCTAGAGAATATGATATCTTTTATTACATGTTGAAGTCTGTTTTCCCCCTCTTAAATAAAGTTTCTTTATATTTCTAGCCTGCTAAGAATTTTTTTTTTAATCAGGAATGAGTGCTTAATGTTAATCAAGCCTTTTTTTGCATCTATTGAGATGATCATCTGGTTTTTCTCTTTTAATCAATTAATGTCATTTTATTCTTCCATATCTATACTGTCCCATGTAGTGGTTTTATTCAGTCTCGTGGCTTTAAACATCGTACATATGCCAACAGTCATCAAATATATATATACATCTCCAGCCCAGGCTTCTCTTCCAAACGCCAGATCCTGGTAACTGCCTTTTGACACCTCGGCTTGAATGTCTAATCGATATCTCAGACTCAACACATCCAAAATGGAACTCATGACCTCCTTCCCCCTCTCCTATATTCCACCAAACCTCCTCTACCTGAGGCTGTCCCTATTTCAGGTGAGGACAACCGCCTTCCCCATCTAACCAGTTGCTCAGGTCAGAAAATGTGAGTCATCTGTGACTTTTCTCTTTCACACTGTACACACAATGCATCAAGAAACCCTGTTTATACCTTCAAAATATATTCAAAATTGGCTACTTTCATCACTTTCACTGCTTTTATTCCCTGTCACCTGGATTACCGGTTGTCCTGTGTCTGTTCTTGCCCTTTTACAGTCTATTCTTAACAGGACACCCAGAGTTAAGCTCTTTAAGATGTACATTAGATCAAATCACTCCTTTGTTCACAATCCTGCACTCCTCTCTCTCCCCTACACACTCCCCCCTGAAGCTGTCCCCATTTTGTTCAGATTAAAATCCAAGGTCCATACAATGGCTACACAATCCAGCTTCCTCTTACCTCTTGATCTCATCTTCCTCTTCTCTCCTCTCCTCCTAGCTTACTGCTCCACAGCCATTCTGGCTTCCATGAAGTCGCTAGAACATGGCAGGCACACTACTTCCACCCTGGGACCTTTGCATTTACTGTTCCCTCTGCTTTGCATGCCCTTCCAGGCAGCTGCTTGGCTAACTCTATTCTGTCCTTCACAGTGAGTCCTGCCCTGACCACCTCATTCCATAAATAGCCCTTTACCTCCTACAACCACAAATATCCCTTGCCCCCACTTACTTTTTCGTTTTCCATAGCACTCATCCTTTCCTCACAATACTAAAATACTTATTAAGTGTCTCTTATTGTCTGTCTAACCCCCCTGGAACATAAGCTTCAAGAGGACAAGAATCTCGTTTTGTTCACTGATCTGACCCAAATGCCTGGAACAGTGGCTGCCACATAATAGATGCTTAATGAAAAAGAGAATGAATTAGTGAATTGCATTAGCTCTGAGTATGAATTTTCTCCCCAAAACCATCTCCCCATGCTAAGATTCCTCTTTTGTCTGTGTTTTGAGCTGGGATATTATTCTACAGGATATTTTTTTTCTCTTAAAATAGGATTCCTTTTGCCTTTTCCCTTTCAGGAATAATTCTAAATTTCTTTGTTCATTGACAAAGTATTTTTATTGTTTCCCCACACTGTTACAGATTTATTCTTTCCAAAAGTACCTCTTTGTTTGATTTCGTAGGATTTGGTGAAGAAGGAAAAGCAGGTGTATATGTTCATTCTCCCCATCCTTGACCTTAGAGAATTGGGAATTTGTTAGTATGTGTCCATCTCTCTGAGTCTGAGTGAATCTGATGAACTTGAGTTACTGGACTTGAGGCCCTGGTGACCCCATCAATACAATTGTAGCCTTGTGAGGCCTGGCTTGGCCACCAGCTGGCCTTCCTCTAATATCTGCAGCTCCAGCCTGTTAAATGTAAGAGTGCTCACAGTAACCAAGATATTGTAAAGTATTTTTTTAATTCAGAGAGGAAATGAATTGCACTGCATAAATGTTAGATAATAAAAATGAGGTTCTAATGCCTGACACATTTCCTTTCTACTAATCGACTCAATCTTAAAATCAAAGATATCCACCCACATCCTTAGGAAACTCATTGAAAATCTTATGCAGCTGAAAAAATTTCTAATCTCCTTTTACCATGGCTCTACTAGTCAATTAAAGACTTTTCAAAATGTAAAATATGCATTTATGTCTGCTTTCAAAGTCACTAAAGACCAG
Organism: Hipposideros armiger; assembly: GCF_001890085.2. Taxonomy (NCBI): domain Eukaryota; kingdom Metazoa; phylum Chordata; class Mammalia; order Chiroptera; family Hipposideridae; genus Hipposideros; species Hipposideros armiger. The sequence goes on from NW_017731418.1 coordinate 2,048,455, forward strand.
ATTTTGACCATTGATTTGTATGCTGAATATGCGTGCCCTATGAAAAGAAATTTGGTTAATTTGGGAGTTTGGGATTGTGCTAAACTATTTTTATCTCACTTTCCCACCAGCGTAGCATTTCTAAAAACACGCCTTTTATCCCCTCCTTTAAAAAAAGTATCTTCTCCACACTTCTGGTGTTTTACTTTTAGGGTAATTTGTGACTTGTTGAACTGGGGAGAAATGTGTCTAACTGTGAGCCCTATTGTTCAAGGCCAAACGTGCATTAATACAGATCACAAGATCACAAAAGTGTGACCACAATTATTATTTTTAAGAATGTGACTTGTCCTTTGACTATTAATATCAGCAATTACTGAGAAGAGACCTTGAGCTTATCAGCTTGGTCAGCACCCCACATGTCAACACCCTATCTGTCAACTGGATAAACCCGTTTTTCCAGATCTTTATGTTCAAACAATAGACCCCTGTTTTTGGCTTCCTGCTAACAGTCTTATCCTTTTCCCTTACCTTCCTCAAAATACTCCAAATTAGAATTCCAGTTTATAAGCCATTTGTATAAATGACTTCTATTACCTTAGGAAAACCTATGGGAATGGAGGCACTCACGTTATTGTGAAGTTTATTCCATCGTTCTAGCATCCTGATAGTAAATAAGTTCTTTATTGTGTTCATCGAAAACTTTTTTTACTTTGCTGTAAAGTTATTTTCTCTTAATCAAGATTATTGGACGTGAAAAATCATTGCTCATTATCCTCTATGTTATTCTTGGAGACAATACACAAGTTCTCTCTTTGATCTGTTCTATTTTAACTTTTACTTGCGAAAAAAAGGAAACCTACTTTTCATTTCTCATCATTTTTGGATGCTATTCAGCAATTCCATGTGATCATTGAAATGTGGTGGCCAAACTGGGACCCCATTTACCAGATCTTTGTAGAGATGGTAGTTTTTGAAAGATTAAAACAATAGGAGAAATTAAACAGGAAATGACAGATTTTACTGCCTAAAAACTTTGAATTTCTATACCAGGAAAATTAATAAAGCTGGCTGGAAAAGTGTTTGCATCACATATAACTGACAAAAGTTCCAATCTATATTAGCTAAAGAATTCACTCACATGTGTGAATATTTGCTTATATATGAGTTCCAATTTTTAATGAATACTTTTCTATTCATTTTTTCATGTTTTTATTAAAATAATCTCTTTGAGTAATATCACCCTCCAGTAGATACAGGAATGGATAATACTCTTATTGGTCACTGCTCACTTTTCCTCAAAATTTAGTTGACATGTCATGTCTTGGTAGGCCACAACAAACTCTTAGGGAAAGTAAACTTTTCTTCAAACTCTATAATTTTATATTCCATAACATATTGTACTTCCCTTGGTATAGCAGTTACATTATTCTGCAATTATTTATATGACTGTCCTCCCTAGAAAAGATCTCCCTTCTCAAGCTCTTAATCAAAGATGTGCAACATAATGTAATAATATTTTGTTCAAAAAGTCTTTAATATATTAATAGACATGTTCTTTTTGCCTAGGAATTAAAAAATATAAATATTATTAAAAATATATTAAAAGATAGGAATTCTCCTGAAATTAATTTGTAAATTCAGTGTAATCCTGTTAGAATGCAGGGTTTTTAAAAAACTTACAATTATTTTGAAGTCCATCTAGAGATACAAACATGGAAGGAGAGCTAGAAAAATATCCACAGAAAAAAGAAATAATAAAGGAAAATTGCCCTATCAAGTGTTTAAATGTTTAATTAAATTACAGTGATTAACATGCTGTGAGCTGATATGGAAACAGAAAATTCTATTCAATAAATAGAATGGGAAATTCAAAAATGATCAGAAGTATGTATGAACATTATTGCATGATAAAGTTAGCCTCTCAAAAGCCATGGCAAAAAAGATGGCCTATTCAAAAAAAGATGGCCTATTCAATAAAGTATGTTGTAAAAAAATGGAAAGCCATTTGACAAAGTTTGTCTGGACCTGTACATTACTTCTTTCACCAAAGGAAATTCGATGGCTTAAACTTCCAAAGAAATGCCATAACAACAACAAAAACTCTAGAAGAAAACGTGGATAAATTAAAAAAAAAAAGTTTGAATAGAGAAGGCCATACTAAGCATGACATGAGATTAAGAAACCACTGATAAGATTGATTATTAACAAATTCTTAAATCCTGAAATTTTCATGCAGCAAGAAAAAGCCCTCAAAAACAAATAAACAAAAAAGCCTTCCATTGACAAAAACCAAAAGACAAGCAAGACTCAGAAAGAAAAATATTTGCAATACATGATATATAGGACAAATCTCTTTAATATGCAGAGTGCATACTAATCCACATGGAAAAAATTAGAGATCTAATAGAGAGATGGACAAAGGATATGAACACAGAATTCATAGGAAAGCAGTAAAATTTATAGGAGATGAACAAAGGATATGAACGCAAAATTCATAGGAGAGTTAATAAATACATAAAAAGATATTAGAAGCATGTCAAAATAAAGTGCTGAAGTTCCATTTTTTACCTATCAGATTTATATATATATATATAGTATTTAAATTGGTGACATACAGTGTTGGCCCCAGAGAGGGGAAATAGATACTCCCAAAACAATTAGTGAAGGGTGAGAAGATACATAAAATATTTGGGAGGACAATTTGGCAATATTAACAAAACATTTAAATTAGAACAAACATGCAAAAATATGTTGAGAGATTTTGTTGTTGTATCATTGTTTGAAACAATAAATGCTAGATACAACCAAAATGTCTATCAATAGAGAATTGACTAACTAAATTATGATATAGCTTTACAATGAATTTCTATGCAGCTTAAATAGAATGGGCTAGAAGAGAAGGATATGATGTCTATTATATCTTTAATTGAAATAAAAAAAGCAAGTTCAGAACAGTGGTACAATATGATCCCATTTGTTTTTTAAAGTGTATATATGGCATGTATACTTTACAGGTTCAGTCAGGCGCTGATTAATGATGGGGGATATGTTCTGAGAAATGCATCGTTAAGCAATTTTGTCATTGTGCAAACATCATAGAGTGTACTTACATAAACCTAGATGGTCTAGACTATATGGCTTACTGTTCCTAGGCTACAAAGCTGTACATCATGTTACTGTACTGATACTGTAGGCAATTGTAACACAATGGTCAGAGCATGTATCTAAACATAGAAAAGGTATAGTAAAAATATAATATAAAAGAAAAAATGGTACACCGGTATAGGGCACTTGCCACGAATGGAGCTGGCAGGACTGGAAGTTGCTCTGGGTGAGTCAGTGAGTGAGTGGTGAGTGAATGTGAAGGCCTGGGACATTACTGTCCACTACTGTAGACTTCATAAACACTAAATTTATAAAAAATATGTGCTTTCTTCAACAATACATTTATCTTAGCTTATTACAACTTTTATACTTGAGAAAAAATTTTAAAACTTTTCAACTTGTAATAACACCTAGCGGAAAACACAAATATATTGTACAGTTGTACAAAAATATTTTCTTTCTTTAGATCTTATTCTATAATCTTTTCTCTCTGTTTTTAAAGTTTTGTATTTTTATTTTACTTTTTGGTAAAAATTAAGACAGAAACCCACACATGAGCCTAGGCCTACACCAGATCAGGATCAGTGATATCATTGCCTTCTACCTCCACCTCTTGTCTCACTGGAAGGTCTTCAGAGGTAATAACATGCATGGAGCTGTCACCTCCTATGACAACAACGCCTTTTTCTGGAAGTCCTCCTGAAGGACCTGTCTGAGGCTCTTCTTCAGGGGTCACTCTTTTCAGAAATATGTCCATGGTGGTTTGCTTGGTTCATTACCTTTTATCATCATAGATTTGCCTGTAGGCAGATACTGTAATCTTATGGGGCCACTGTCATATATATAATCTGTCACTGACTGAAACATCGTTATGTGGTACATGACAGTGTATTTATATAAAGACTATCTGGAAGAATATACAATGTATTAACAATGGCTATTTCTGGAAATGGAATTGAGGGGTGAAAGATTTGAGAGACTTTTGCTTTTTACTTTATACTGTCTTTTATATTTGTGAATATAAAGTACTTTTGTAATTAAATTTTAAAACATTGTAAAACGTGTATTTTACATAGCAGTTATTAGAAGCAAATCCCGTGGGTAAACAGTTTGGCAACACATGATGACAAGGCTGGGAGTAGGGTGAGGTGAGTGAGGCACTTGCCTTGGGGGCAAAATTGAAGGGGACGTCCAAAAATTCAGTGGTCAAGATAACTGATATTTTAATGCAATATTTTTAAAAAATTAAAATTAATGCAAAAAACCCTATGATGAACAAAATATCAAAATTTTAAATGAAGTCCTGCACTTGCACAACTTGCCTCACTCACCTTTCACCCTCTTACTGGTCTCCTTGGATCCTGTCTTTATTTAAAATTTTGTTGTTTTCATAATCATTGATTTTTTAAAAAACTTTTTTGTTTTTAATTTTATTGGGGAAGAGTCTGTTTTTCAAGGACCCATCAGCTCCAAGTCAAGTAGTTGTTTCAATTTAGTTGTGGAGGGCGCAACTCAGTGGCCCATGCAGGGATCGAACCGGCAGCCTTGGTGTTACGTGCACTGTGCTCTAACCAGCTGAGCTAACCGGCTGCCCAAAAACTTTTTATTTTGAAGTGATTATGCATTCACAGGAAATTGCAGAGATAGTAAGAGAGGTACTGTGTATTCTTTACCCAGTCTCCCACACTCGTTACATCTTAAGTAACCACAGTACAATGTCAAAACCAGGAATCTGATATTTGTGCAATGTGTGTGTATAGCCCTACAGCATTTTATTAACATGGGTATAGTTGTGGAACTGCCACTACACTCAAGATACAGGACGATTCCATCCCCTCCAGAATCTCCCTCATGCTACCTTTTCCAGTCACACTCATCCTTCCCCTTCCTGCATCCTTAATCCCTGGCAAAAACTTGTCTGAGTTCTGCATCTATGATTTTGTCACTTTAAGAATGGTATATCAATGGCATCATACAGTATGCGACCTTTTGAGATTGTTACCATTCAGCAAAATGACCTTTAAAAATGTATCCACATTGGCGTGTCCATCAATAGTTTGTTCATTCTCATTGCGGAGTAGTATCCTATGGTATGGATGTACCAGAGTTTGTTCAACCATTCCCCTATTGAGGGAAATTTTGGTTATTACAAAGAGTGCTGCTATGAAAAATCATGTGCAGGCTTTTGTGCAGATGTAAGATTTCATTTCTCTAGGATAAAAGCCCTGGAGTACAATTTCTGTGTTATATTGTGAGTGTACGTTTAGTTTGTTTTGAAAAAATTGACACACTATTTTCCAGAAAGGCTGTACCATTTTACATCCCCACCAGCAATGCATGCGAGAGCCAATTTCTCTGCATCCTCTCCAGCATTTGATATTTGTTATGGACTGAATTATGGCTTCCTTAAATTCATATGTTGAAGTTCTAGCCACCAGTACATGAGAATGTGATTGTATTTGGAGATAGGCTCTTTAAAGAGGTGGTTAAGAGTAGATGAGGTCATTGGGGTGGGCCCTGATTAAGGATGACTGGTATCCTTACAAAAGAGAAGACTAGAACACGGACACACACAGAGAAAAGACCATGTGAAGATACAGGAGAATACAGCTATCTACAAGCCAAGGAGAGAGGCCTCAGAATGAAATCAATTCTGTCAACACCTTGCTGTCAGACATCTAGCCTCCAGAACTCTGAGAAATAAATTGCTGTTTTCTTAAGCCACTCGTCTGTAGTATTTGTTTATGGCAGCCCTAGTAAACTAATACAGTATTGTCACTGTTTTTAATTTTAGCTGTCCTGACAGGTGTGCAGTGATATCTCATTGTAGTATTAATTCCCCTTTTTAATTCATTTTGATTTCTTGTAGGGGTAAAAGAAAGTTACTGGATGTTGATAAGAACTTAGCTACAGAAGCCTTTTCCTTAGGGATGATACGGATGAAGGCATGACCTTTTTAGTACACAATTGTGTTAAGTTGCAAAGGTGCAGCCATGCTCCTGTTATATTTTGCAATAGTAAAATAATTACTGAAGTTGTAAAACCTTTCTGAGAGCTCTTTTTTGTTGTTGTTATAATGCTTCATCATAACATCACATAATTTTTTGGAAGACATTTTAAGCAACAATTAGGAATCCAAAGTTTAGTTAAAATTTTGCCACCAACGCAAATATCTCACAGAGGTGATAAAAGGGTAAATGGACTCACTGTGTGTCACTAGATATTCTCGTGTTTTGGCCTTCACACCTGTGTTATGCTGGGCACTGACAACTTACTCTCCTGCTTGGCAGCTGGTAGGAAAGTAAGGATTGGCATTGATTGTACAGGCACATTTCAATTCCCAAAATACCCAAAGTTAACAAATGTTTGCACTTATAATCACAACATTAAAGTAGTTGTTTGTGTGTTCATTTCCTTTGCAAGATTTATAAGCTCCTTAGCTGTGCTATTTTCCTTTTTCATTTCTGTGTTCCTAAGTCCAGCATGGTCCTTGGTATGTATTATGTGTTCAGTAAATACTGTGGAATAAAGGGGTAAATGCAAGCTGTAAGCTCATCAGGTAACTAATGATACAAGTTCATGTGTCAGTTATTTGGTTGGACTGACATATATTTAAAGGCATGGTTCTCAATTTGTTCTTCCTTGTTCCATGAATGGGATGAAGGTGTTTTGTTGCTCAATTTGAAGAGTGTTTTCCTCAAAGTCAAGAGGAAAAACTCACATAAATAGAACCTTCTCACTTCAATTGTTCATGAATCTCAGAACCTGTTTCTATTTCTCTGATAGGAAGCAGTGCATAAACAAGTGAATGAACAAGTAGCCAACAAATATTAACAGGACATTTTAGAAATATCTGATAGTCCTTAGGTCCAGGGATTAATTTTTCAAGGAAATGTGTCCTATATGCTGTGGTTCTTTATTGCATACAGATACTCATGTAGTATATAGGCTATAAAATTGTTCTTGGTTCGTGTGATGGAATTAAGTAAACCAATATTTCATGGTGCTATGCAAAGAACCTTCTTAACTGTTCAGGGGTTAATACTCAATGCACTGTCCAGCTGCCCAGAGGCTCTTCAAAGAGGGAGGCATGACAAGCGAGGGAGTGGGGTGTTCTAGTTGTCCTTTGCTGTATTACAACCTATCCCAAAACATATTGGCTTAAACCAACAACCATTTTATTATATCTCACAATTTTGTGCATAAGGAGTTTAGGTAGGGGTCAGCCGAAGTTCTCCATGTGGCATCACCTAAGATCACTTGGCCATATTTAGGTGGAGGCTGGGGTGACCAGGAAGGTACAAGATAGCTTTCCTGACATGTCTAGTTAGATGAAAGGCCTGTCCCCTAGAGTGCCTACGCATGGTTTTTCTATCATGGTGGCCTCAGGCAATTTGTCTTATTCCTTGGCAGCCCAGGACTGCATGGCTGTTGATGACCCAATCTTAGAATCCTATGTATGGTAGCACTTCCTCCATGTTCGATTGGTTCAAGCCTACCCAGAACATTTGCATTTGCTAATATAAATTGGGTTAACAGCAAGTAGTTTCACCTCCCTAAGCCTTCATCTTCTGTCTGTAAAGTGGTGATAATGATGTCTTTCTCAGAGGTTGTGGTGGGTCAAGGCCAGGTCCCGCCTGACTATGCTCAGCAAATACTCAATACTTGGCTCATATCACTCTGCCATTCCTCACCCCACCCAGCCGTGGGTTACTCATTTATCCAGATGCTTTTTGGAGCTGTTGCATTCTTTGAAAAGCTGACACTGCTGATTCATAAGTGAAGTGTGTTTTCAGTTGAAAAATTGTTTTAAAGGTGGGAAAGGCTCACAACAACCAATCCACCCTCTTTTATACTTCTGTGATGAACTGAGAAAACAGGCCTCTTTCTGCAGTGCTAGACCCTGGGCAGTTTAGTGGTATTCTGAAAGAGAATTCTTGCATGGTAACTCATTCTGCCCTTCTTTCACTTGGACAAAACGGTTCTGGGAATATTCATCTGGCATTTGTCTGTATTTGATTTTGCCCTAATTTTATAGGACCAGCTTTCCTGTGTGTGGAGGTCATTGTGCACTGAGGTCAGATATGAATCAATTGGGCAAAACATGTTAAGAGCCCTTAGCCCCTCTCCTGCCGAGTCTCGAATACTTGCATCCTGTTGCATCATTTTCCATGGGTGATGCATTTTGCCCGGTGTAATTCATACCAAATTCTTCCTACCGATAAAAGACTAATTTTACCTGGAAATAGAAACATTTTCTTATACTAATGTTACTATATTACTACATTTATTTATTTATTTGTCTTTATTTACTTTATTATATTATTTATTTATTTTTTCTTTCTTTCTTTCTTTCTTTTTTTTTTAAAGCTGAGCCATCCTGCCACTGGTTGGCAGCTCAGCGGCAGCTCAGCTCAGGCCTGGAATTGAACCGGCGACCCTGTTGCTCAGAGCTCACACTCTTGCGCGAGCTCTTAACCAACTGAGCCACTCAGCCAGTCCCTCTGGCCATTTTTAAATTGGGATTGTTTGGCTTTTTTTGGTTGCTGAGTTTTATGAATTATTTATATATTTTGGATATTAGCCCCTTATTGGAGGTGTTTGCAAATATCTTCTCCCATTTGGTTGGTTGCCTCTTTGTTTTGTTGGTGGTTTCTTTTGCTGTGCAGAAGCTTTTTAGTTTGATATAGTCCCATTCATTTATTTTTGCTTTTACTTTTCTTGCCTTTCAGGTCAAATTCATAAAATCCTCTCTGAGCCCAAGGTCCATAAGTTTAGTACCTATGCTTTCTTCTATACAATTTATTGTTTCAGGTCTTATATTTAGGTATTTGATCCATCTTGAGTTAATTTTGGTATATGGTGACAGATAGCAGTCTAGTTTCATTCTTTTGCATGTGGTTTTCCAATTTTCCCAGCACCATTTATTGAAGAGGCTTTCTTTTCTTCATTGTATGTTTTTGAAATTGCCCCTACTTTTAAAAAAAATGTACATTTTAATGGGATGCCAAGAAATGCATAAAGTAAAAATAAAAGACAGGAAAAAAATAGATATTCCTTTTTTAAGGTCCTGTTTTTGTGTGTGTGCCGCTCCATGGCCCTTATGGACCATTGTATTTTAAATTTCAGTTTGCTGAGTTCTAATTTACATGCAAGTAAAATTTACCTATTTTAGTGCAGAATTCTATGCGTTTTGGCAAGTGCGTGTACCGGTCAAGCACCACAATCAAAGCACAACACATTTTCACTCCTTCCCCAAATTCCCTACAGCCCTTTGTAGTGGAGCACCCTTCCCCCAACCCCAGGCCCTGGCAATCGCTGATCTATTTTTAATCCCTGTAGTTTTGCCTTTTCCAGAAAGCCATACTAATGGAAATCATACACTGTCGAGCCTGGTTTCTTTTCCTCCCTTAATGCATTTGAGATGCACCCATGATGCACTTGTCCCAGTGGTTTGTTCTTTGTTGCAGCTGAACAAGGTTCCATTGTGAGCCTGTACCCGTTTGTTTACCCATTCACCAATGGAAGGGCATTTGGGCTGTTTCCAGGTTTTGGTGATCATGACTCAAGTCCCTGTAATTATCTGCATACAGATTTTTATATGAACATATTTTCATTCTCCCTGAGTAAATCCTATGGCTCCCCTGAACCGCTGTGTGTTCCCCACGTCTTTCTGCCTTAACCTCAGGACCACCACCTCCCAACCCCCCTCCACCCCCCTTCCTGGAGAACTGAGCACTGTTCTTACTTCAAGCTGAGATCTGTGAGTTCTAGAGCTAGGGGGCAGTTTCCGTATTTAGGTCTCTAGACAACTGACAAACCCTCTACAGCGACAGGGAAATAAATAATAGAGCAATAGGTGGGTGATAGGTTGAGAGAAAAAATAAGGCGAGTGAGCACGAGGCAGGTCTCCTACATCAGATGCTATAATTAAGGGCTTCTTAATTAGCAGCCCAGCTGCCTATAAAATTGAATTGTGCTTCTCTGCTTATAAACTGGAATCATGACTCACTGAGTTATGATTTGCTTAAATCCACTCTTGCCATGTGTGCCTATAAGCTAATGTATTGCAGCTGATAGCTGGACTAAAGTAAGGTGATTAGGAGGTCTCTGGTCATCAGAGATTTCTATTAATAATTCTATTTGAAGAAAAATAGCTAACACTCACTGAGTGCTTGCCATATACCAGACTGTTCTAAGGACTTGACACATGGGAACTCATTTATCCTCATGACAACCTTAAGAGCTAGTGATAATATTCTCCCTTCACAGATTTTACAGAATAGAAGGCACAGACAGGTTAAGGACCATTAGCAAGTTGCAAAGCTGGACTAGAAACACAGGCCTTCTGGCTGGCAAGCCCAGTTGCTTAGCCACTAGCCTATCCTGCCCCTACACGCCTGCCATTTTGAGCCAGACATTTGGCATCTCTTCCTTGATCTTCATAGCTGCCCAGCAAGGTGACTTCTTGTTATTCCTATTCTGCAGCTAGGGAATTGAGACTCAGAGAAATTAAGTAACTAGGCCAAGGCTCCCCCGGCTGGTGGGTCCTGGAGTTGGGAATGGAATCCAAGTTAGTCCACATGCTCCCTGCCACCTCTCCCAGCCTCTAATAAGATCACTTGATTTGCCTTGGACTTGACCTAAGTTGCGAGGCTGTCGAAGACATGAAATGAAGATAAATTTGTCTGGATCTCTGTAAACCTGCTGTCTGGGCTCAGCACGTGCTGCCTGTGCGTTCCTGCTGGGCGCTCACTCCATGAGCCTGCTGGCCCCAGGGAGACATTGTACAAGTATTCTGATTTTTACCAGGCCTTTTCTCAAACAATAAACTCCCTAAGGAAAGCTTTTTGGGGAAAAGAACCCAAAAATAAATACTTGTTAAGGATATATTTATAATAGATGTCTTCTTGCTTTCATTCGACTCAAATTTCCTTAATAGGCCGCTTATTCTGGGCACCATGCTTGCTCTAATTAGTTTTTTCATCATGTGATGGTTGGTCTCTGGAGGAAGAGAGAGCATTAAAGTGTGAGGCAGCAGCTATGGCTGTAAAACCACCAAATTAGCCCGTCATTCCCTTGGCTTCTGGGGGGTGGAGGTGATGGCCAGCCCGGTCCTTATTGAGCTAACCTTCCACAAAAATACCCTGACGTGGGGGATTCTTGGTTTTTATTATTTATTTTTATCATGATTGGGCATCTTCTTTGCGCTTAAGCTCTGTGTTCAGCACTTTCGGACTTTGCTATCTCTAGTTCCCACAACAGACTTGATGCACACGTCTAGCTCCCTCCTGAATTATGGGCTCCTGAGTACAGGGAAATATGTCATCAAGGATGAATTGGACCTGGTTTTCTATCATCCAGGAGTCCCTAGTTTAATAGGAGAAACCGACATATATATAACCTGACAACATAGCACACTATGACAGTGCAATAATATTATAACAATAATAATTAACATTTAAGGAAAGTCAATCATGGTCTTGGCACTGTGCTAAATCCTGCATGTGTTAATATACTTCTTTAATCCTTAGTGAAATTGGTGCTGTATCAGCTATCTATTACTGTACTTACGCTGTGTAATGACCATAAAACCTCAGTGGCATGCAATGACATTGATTTTTGCTCACAAGCATCAGCTGGGAGCTTGTGCTTCTGAGGCAGCTGGTTGTTGGCTGACGCACCTGGGCTGGGTTTTCTCATGTATCTGGGTGGCAGGGGGCTGGCTGGCCTAAGAAGGTCTGGGGTGAGACAATTTGCCTCTGTTTTACTGGGTCTCTCTCCTCCAGCAGGCTAGCTCCGGCGTATTCTCATGACAGAGGCAGGGTTCCAAGAGGCACGTGGAAGCACACAAACCTCTAGAGGCCAAGACTCAAAACTGGCACACAATCAATTCTGCTGCGTTTGCAGTTGGCCAAAGCCAATTTACAAAGGTAACCTAGATTCAGGGAATGGGGAATAGGCTCCATCTCTCGATGAGAGGAGCTGCAAAGTTATGCTATAAAGGGCATGGATGCCAGAGGAGTGAGGAATTGTAGACCTTTTTGTAATCTTACCACAGGCACTATCATTCTCATTTTACAGATGAGGAAACTGAGGCATAGAGAAGTACCTAAGCTCACACAGATAGTAGGGGCATCATAAACAAAAAGGCTATGGAAGTTTGGGTGAAGTGGGAGATGAATGCTTTTATAAAAGAAAACTTCTCTGGTGTGGGGACAAATTGGAACCTGGGCACTCTAGCAGGTGGATACCTGTCCCAGTACATACCAGGACCACCAGTGAGATCACCAGCAGCTGTGGTGGACAACCTGCCAGCTTCTCACATCAAGGGACTCTCTGCTCCTCTGCTTGGGCCTTTCTCTAGTGCCATCAATGTCTGCATGCCTACTGCAGAGCAGCCTGCAAGTGTCCATTAATGCCCACAGGGGCAACCCTCAACCGTGGTGGTGTAGGAACTGGTGAATTAATACCCCAGCTTACCCTTCACAGTGAAACAATTCTAGGGCACATCAGATGATCCCCAGGGGATTGAGCCCCAGGTTACTCTTGGTAGTAACCTGCTCATTAACACACACCTTGCCGCCTTCCTCTCTCAAAGAAGCCACCTGCACCCAAGCCCTTGTCTCAGGCTCTGCTTTTGCAGGAAACCAAACTAAGACACCTTGAAGGATGGATAAGATATTGACAGATAGAAGGAGGCTGGTGCAGTGTTCCAGGTACAGGATGTTGCTTGAAGAAGGTCTTGAAGCCATTTTAAGTTCATCTTTTTGTTTGTCAAGAAGTGGTCTTCAGAACCTGGGACTGATTTTGTAATATGTAGCACGCAGAGCAAATGTGAGGAGTACCGCCTACCTAGTTACTCATCATATATGGTAACATTTTCTTTTTTCTTCTTAAAATATTAACTTCTCTAGTTATGAAAGAAATGCAGGCACATTGTAGAAAAATTAGAAATGCAAAAAAACAGTAAAAAGAAGGGAAAAAAAAATCATAATCCTACCACAGAGGCAACTAATACAGAAATTTTTATATACATTTCCTCTTGGTTTCTCTTGTACGCATATTTTAATATGTTTCATGTATACTGTATATTCAATTTTGGATTCTACTTTCCTCCTTAATATTAGAGCCAAACATTTTGTAATATTATTAAAAAATTTCCAGAAATCTAACTTCTAATGGTTGCCTTTATTATATTGCGTGAATGTACCATAGTTTTATTTAATCATTCTTCCACTTTTGGACATTGTGTCTAAATTTTTTTTGTGCAAATAATGCTATATTTACATCTTTGTGTAGTCACATTTTATGTTAATTTCAGATTATTCCTTTTAGAAATGATTCCTAGAAATAGCATTAGTAGGTTACACGGTTTAAACATTTTCACAGGCTTTTGGTCACCAAAATCTTAACTTTAGCATTTAGGTTTTGCCCAGCATAGATATCTGTCTTAGTATCTAAAGAAGTTTTTAATTAATAACCATATTCATATAATCAATATTCTATGTTTATTGAGCACCTATTGTGTTCAGACATGGTTTTAGGGACTGGAGATACAGCAATGAGCAAAACACACAAAAATCCCTGCCCTGGGTAAATACAAGATGAGCCTTTAACATCTTCTAATGAATACTAGATAGCAAGAAGTGCTAAAAAAAAAATAAAAATAATGAGTGCATGTGGCGAGGACCCAGAGCCTGCTAGAAAGGGTTCCCATCAGCAAAATCTGGGATAATTTGAGTACTGAATAGTTAAGGACAATAGTGAATTATAAACCACTAAAAGATACAAATTGACAAATCCATTGTAATAACAGGTAGATAAACAAACAAATAGGAGAGAAAGGAAGGCTCTTGCTTATAGTAAAATGTCAAGTTCCCACTGGTAAATGGGCAGGGAGTGCTGAGGCCAGAAATTACCATTTTACCACTATTGTAATAAAGATTGGCTTAGGCAAGAATCATTAACGCATTCTAAATATAGGAGGTAATTTTCATAAGGAACAAGCGATTTGCATGGTTTCAAGTGTCTCTCTTGAGATTGATTGGTCATCAGTTGTAAGGGAAAGAACAATAGCTATGCAGAAATCAGATAACACCTTGACCAGGTGATTAAAACTGATATCACCCATGAAGGCCAGGTGGATGTTGTGTGCTTCCAGATGTCATTCACTGAGAAGAATACATGTCACCAATGATGTATTCTGGTTGGGAATGCACAACCTGGATGTGACCATGAGGAAATGTCAAGCCAACCCCTGATGAGGAAACTTCTATTGAAAGAGAGAGAGAGAGAGAGAGAGAGAGAGAGAGAGAGAGAGAGAGANAGAGACAGAGATTACAGTCTTGAAACAATGCCAATTTTATGAAATACAATTGAGGGAAATGCTGTAAAAACTGTACTGGGTTGATTGACGTTCTTAGGTCAACTGTCAACTGGAATTCTGTAAATTGATTAGGTAAAAGTATTTTATGAGTTAAATTCACTGATAACGGTACTGTGGTTACTTAGGAGACTATCCCAATTCTTAAAAAATACACACTGAAGTAATGAGAGATAAAGGGCCCTATAATGTATGCAACTTACTCTCAAATATTAAGAAAGAAATATTACATAATACAGTTATGTAATTAAAATAATCATGTATGTTTTCTGTACGAGAGAGGGAATAAATCATAGCACATACAGGTAAAATGATAACAATAAGTGAACATGGAGAAAGAGTTCATGGGTGTTCTTTGTACGATTCTTATGTTTGCCACTTTTCTGTGTTTGAAATTATTTCTAAATAGAGAGTTATACACAAAAAAATCCCTGACTTCGTAGAATTTACATTCACTAAGATTACAAAAAGATGGGAGGGCAATAACTGAACCCACACACTGGGATGGAAACTGTTTGAACACTTACTAAATATGTACTTCAGTATAATTGCTCTTCCATTATCACCTTCCAGTACCTGTCTCTGGGATGGGATGGAGATCCTTAACCAGTGGGGTAGATGTCCTCTGTCTGCCCCCCTCTTTTTCATGGGTGTGCCCACAACGTCTCATCTCCCCATGGGTCTGCATGGTGATAGTTCCCATCCAGGGCTATGACAGTCAGGCGCCAACCGGAATAGCAGAAACCTTCTGAGTATTTAAAATAGGGAGTTTAATGCAGGACACTGGTGATGCTGGTGATGAAAGAGTAGAGAAGACAAACAGGACCGTAGGTGGCCCAGAGATTTGCAACAGCAGAAAGCCACTGCCACCTCTAGGCTGGAGGGACAAAGGGTAAAGGCGATGTTGCTGGAACCCAGGAGCTGGGGTCACCTGGGGACACAGGAACCACCACAAGCCTGTGAGGCGGGAGCTGGTGGCTCCGGCAGAGCCACTGCTGGAGGAATGCACAGAGGCTAGTGCAGTCACTGCTTCTCCCCTCGGCCTCCCTCTACTGCCCTCAGTGGCTGAACCCAGGCACCCTGGTACCTGTAGCCCACAGGGTCAGCCCCTCTCTCCCCATCTTACACACAAACACACCTTGTAGGACGCAGAGCAGAGCAGGGGAAGGGTAAAAAGCGGACCTTAGGATGGCACCCACCTACCTGCCTTTAGTGTTATTTGCAGCTAGACCTGGCGTTTGTGTCCTCAAAGCTCCAAGTCCTCTTTATGCGTTATCTTTAGGGAGGCTGGACTTGTCTCCTATCGTTTTGGTTTAATTTCTTGGGCCTATGGCTGTCTCTCCCTTACAAGCCCTCTCTCTGTTGGCCATGGTCCCTCTCATGCAGACTGGGGTCAGCTGTGGTTTATGCAGCTGAGCAGATCCCTTTGAAGTACTGTACAGTATTTGCATTAGATAATGTTTCTATTGTGGCTGCATCTTTGGGGGCTAATCATGCACTTCTCACCCTCTCTCTGGTCTGTGTCCCAAACCCCATCTGTAATCCTGTGACCAGTGATTTAACCCTCTGCGGTGGAAAGAATTCCTTTTCACTTGGGACCTGGTCTGAGCGCAGAGTTCCCCGTTGGGCAGTGCCCTGGCACATCCCATGTCCTGTTGCTGAAGACAACCCTCACTCGCCACTCAGGGGTGCTGCTGCTATGACCACTTCATGCCCAGTGGTTTGTAGCCGGTGCTTTTTTGTGGGCTGGTATCCAAGAGCAGAAATGTTGGGGCTTGGCTTCCCATTTTTCTTGGAAAATCATTCTTTCCACATTCATATGAAAGATGACCAGAATATTCAAAAGCAGTCACATATTCAAAATAAGATTGGGGGAGGGGCAGGTAAACACCCTGTCTCAGAGTGACTAAGTGTCTGCTATCTAGATGGCTCCAATTCCCTCACCCTGCAGTCACTATGTCCTTTAAGATTTACAGAAGATCAACTCAAATTCCTGTCTCATTTTTGTTGGGAAACAACATGGCTCCCAACGTCCTTTACTATTCTCTGTGGCTTTAAATTTCTCTCGTCACCTCTGGCTTTAATTTCCTCCTTCCATTTAATACTCAATCTCCTTTCTACAGCCTCCTCTTTGGGCATGCTTTTCCTTTCCCATGTTGCCCGATTGATTTCATTCTTAACATCACACAGGTCTTTGAACTTGGAGGCCATGTGTTTCAAATGCATAGCCACAGAATGACTGCCCTGTCCTCAATGGACTGTGACCAGAGGGAGCAATAAACCTATGTTGTGTTATGGTTTATCTGCTACCACAGCTAGCATTGCTTACTCAAATACAGGCTCTTCCCTAAAATTCCACATGGACACACGGCACTGCAAATTTTTTCTGACATTTTGAAGGTATACAGGAGATTGCTTTTAACTCAGTATAACCCCCACACATGCACCCACACACATACACACCCCAATCTAAAATTAAACATCTCTATTTCAATAGTCCATTGGCCCATCTTGTACCATAACTTCTTCTTACTGGCCATTCTTTCATATAAAGATATGATCTATCTCCACAATCTCCATTTTTTTTTCTTTTTTCCCATCCCTTCTTACTTCCTCCAATTTAGCAGATAGCCCCCAACCCAGCCACCCTTCCTTCATATTTTCCTAAGTCAAGCAATTCACTTCTTCCTCTATTACCACCCACCCAGACAGGTCACACTCTAAGGGCTAGCCTTCCATAACCTGTATGGCCTATTGGAATTCTCACTAAATAAAAGACAGTTCTCTTTCTCTCTTACGCACCCCGTAAACAAGCCACTGACAGCTAATGTATTAGCAGATGTGGGGTAGGAGTGGGGTGGGAGGGGAGAACATCAGAAGAGGATTTGACAATAGGTGTCCCTTGTAAAGGGGACAAAATAAACATGGTAAAACTTGAGAATAACCAGGACAATTTTCTGCTCCCCCAACTATCCACCTCACAGCCTCTAATGCTGTGCTTTGTTCTTTTGGGCTCTGAAAGCTTTTTGCTCTTCAATAATTCTCTATTAACATGCAAATACCTACTGGGAGTTGTTCAGCCTTATCAGTTAATAGTTGACTATTGCATGAACATAGGATCCTGCTTTAATGGGGCCAGAATGGCAGAGGGATGGGGTGGTACTGTGGGAGGGCAAATAGATTCAGGAAGAAAGAGAGAATATGTATTGAAGGAGTAACTTTTCGGTTTTTCTTATGTTTTGACCAGAATGCACTTTGCTCACTATTACCCATAGCCGTCTTCTTTGCCTTCTCAGGAGTAGCTTTACAGTGATTCATGTGTTTCTCCTTGACCTGAGTGTAAGTTGAATTAAGGAGGGATGCTTGAGTTTCTCTACTTTGTCATGCCTAAATAAGAAAGAATAGAAGTAACCCAAGGAAATAGCTACAACAGGACCCCCTCATTTAAATTTAGCTCTGTTTAATCGTGTCAGTCCTGTGACACATACGTGGCCTTGGTAGTTCAGTGGGTGGCACCGAAGCGTGGATGTGGCCAGGGTGATGGGTGTGCTTCCTCTGTGATAGGAGGTAAGCCAAATACCTACCAGCGGACTTGTCAATGTAAGCCCATCAGAAAGAACCAAAAGAGCACACGGAAGCACACTGCCAATAAGTCCAACTCCCAGGGACACTGCAGAAAGCCAGAGCGACCTCTAGAGGAAATGAAGGTATCCATCATCTGGGTTCCCAAGAGCCTTCCAGCTAGAAGGTTTTTTCCATCACCCATGTGCTCTTACCATGCCCACTGTATACCTCTTCTCTCACCTGCAGGACTATAAGCGCCGTGGGCAGGAGCCAACACTGTTCCATCTCCACGTGCAAGTCCAAAATGCTTTCAGGAAAATATTCTTTTTTTTAAGATGTTTTTATTGGGGAATTGGGGGGATGGGAACAGTGCTGGGGAATTGGGGAAAGGGGAACAGACAAGTTGCTGTCATTTTGCTCCTCAATCCACTTATGGAGGACGCTGCCTCACTGGCCCAAGTTGGCACCATCATTGCGCTCTTCTCTGGCGAGGCAGATCAGTCGCCGGCCTCCGGACGGCCGCTCACTGCGGCTGCTGGCCGCTCACGCTGGCTGCTGGCCGCTCACGCTGGCTGCTGGCCACACACGGCAGCCCATGGCAATCCACTGCCACAGGGACTGCAGCCCACGCCGTCGCCGGCGACCCACGGCAGCCCAGCTCCAGGTTGAGCTGCCGTTCAGCATCTCAGCTGTAGAGGGCAGCGTCTCTGGCCCTCATATGTGGGATCCGAACCGAGGCCCTCCGGCATCCCAAGCGAGTTCTTAACCATCGCGCCACTCGGCCGGCCCGGGAAAATATTCTTTATGCAAGTGACAATGCAGGATCATTCCAAAGCAAAAATGGAAAATAAGGGAAGGCTTTGCCCCTCTCCCACCCCTTTTTTCCCAGGATTCTGTTTTCCCTTTCAGGTGTGATAGTCAAAATATGTAACAATCAGTAGGGCACCAGCACTGACCTATCAGAGTAGAAGCAGCATTGCTCAGGAGCAGGAAGCTGGGGCCACCTGCTGGGAAGCATTAACCCTTTAGTTCTGGACCATCAGGTTCCATGGGAGAGACAGGATGGGCAGAGGTATGCCCAGTGGGCTCAGGAAAACATCTACTTCCCTAGCAGTGTGGAATCCTTCAAATATTTTTACTGCATTTGGCTACCCCAGTGTGTCCAGACTGAGTACCAGCCGGTGCCCCTTTCCAAGCATGCTGCTCTAAACTCCAATGCTTGGCATGAGGATGGGCTTAAGAAAGCTCCACTTTGCATTGGGCCTATGTACCGTGGGGGAAGGTCCATGGGCTCAATCCAAGGGAAGCTGTGGGGGTCATACTGAAAAGGCCCAGGGCCTGGTGCCTCCAAAGGCAATGTCTGTGTAGCTCTGAGCTGGCAAGACAGGCCACAGTTTCTTCCCAGGCCCAGCAGGCATGGTCACTGGCTTTGGTGCCCAGGGAACTCCCTACAGCCTGTAGCAGCCCCAGGGAAAAGCTTCGTTGATACTGAGACATCAGCTTTTTATTCTTCCAAATCTTTGCTTAGCTTAGTCCCTCCATTGAAGAAAATATACTTTCCCCTACCCCTCAAGCTCTCTTAAAAACATTATCTTTAGGCAAGCTCACTCTGCTGCTTCCTGGAGAAAGGAGAGGAAGTGTTTTTGTTATATTAGATCCTGCACAGTGCTCGTTTTTACTACCTCTGTGCTCATTCATGCCTCAGACCTCTCAGTCTAGGATAGGGAACTCTGACTTATAGGGGTCTTTGAATGTAATCATGGACCTGTTGGAGGGGGGCGTGGGATCGGAGGAGAAGGGGAGCAAGGAAGTGAGCTATTTTCAGTTTGTCAAAAATCCAAATGAAAATTATAGATGAACACAGTACTCTGGTGTGTAACTACGGAAATTCAACTTAAGCCAGCTTGGGGAAAAAATGGAATTAATTGGCTCATGAAATCAATCCACAGAGAACTGGGGTGTGCTGAGCCTCAGGGACAGCTGGAACTGGAGCCTTAAATGTCATCAGGACATTCTCTCATTCCCTAGCTGTCACCTGTGCTGTTCTGTGAGTGTGCACTCCATTCTCTAGAACAGTGGTTCTCCACCAGGGATAGAATGTGATTTTACCTCCCAGGGAACATTTGGCAATATCCAGAGATGATTTTTGGTTGTCACAACGGGGGGAAAGTGCTATTGACATCTAATGGGTAGAGGCCAATGATACTGCTAAACATCCTACAATGCACAGAACAGTCAGTCCCCCACAACAAAGAATTATCTGACCCCAAATGCCAGCGAAGCCCTCCTCTAAGACCAGCTTCCTATATGTGGCTGGAAACATGGCTGCTGGCAGCTCCCAGGCCCACATTTAACAGCTCTGGTAGCCCAAGAGGGACTGAGAGTGGCTCTTTCTGATCCAGATGTCAAAAATCCCAGGGAAGGACTCTGATTGGCCCAGCAGAGTCTCGGAAGTCACTCCTAGGTGGAACAGTAGGTCCATAAAGGTGGGGTTTTAGAAGATCATGGAAGCCTTTTTAGAACCTCATGGGTGCAATTAGGAAGGAACATTCTCAGAATAAGGAAGGTAAAGGGCAGAGGAAAAAGATAGATGACAATACAGTTCAGTTTATTTGGGAGGCCACACCTTTTAAAATTAGGACAGGGGGAGCAGGTAAAGAGAAGTGATCTTTGGTGGCGTAAAGGTTGGGAATCATATTAATATAGAACCCTCCCCTAAAATACTGCACAGGCCAGGCCAGCGTCCCATGCACAAGACCCTTTTCCCCCTATTCCTCTCATGAAGAGAGCTCCTGGGGGACCCATTCTCCACTCAGAATCTATGGGTAGTAAGTAGCTATTCAGATAAACTAATTATCACTAATGTTAAGCTAACTAATGAGTTATTCCTTCCGGGTGACATAATGCCTAACTCCATTACAATGTATATCCTTTAAAAGGTCCTCAAAGGAAGAACGAATGGTAGAAATTTCAGGCAAATGGGCGCTTGGTAGGAATATATTTTTGTTATGGAGGCCTCTAGGTACAGGTCATTCATGCAGGTAGCAGGTTATACTGTATCTAAATAAGACATATTCAAGGTCAACATTTTCTGAAGTATGTTCTATGGAATATTGAGTCTCTGGGATGGTAGTAAGTGTTATTGAAAATGAAAATGCCATAATCAAATCAGTTGGGAAATGCTGGTTTAGAAGGCATTTAGTGGGTTTCTTTACTATAGGACTCAGAGCTTTTAACAGAATGGGTGTTGGGATCCTGAAGAATAGAACTGTAGCATAGACTTCCCAAACATTTCTGGGCCAAGCAACCCCCTTGCTGAGGGGTATTTTACATAGGGCAGCTCGTCCTGTTTTACACCCATTGTCCTTGAATAACTGCTGAAGACACCCCCTTTCATTCCCCACAGTGCACCCGTTTGGTGGGTAAATTATATGGTCACCCTACTCTAACAGGAACGTGCTATGAAAAATGCTTTTCTATTGCCATCTTTGTGGAGAGCAACTTTTTATACCTTAGATCAGCCTTAGGAATTCTTCTTCAATGGCATATTTTTACTACTGAGGCATCAAACTTAGAGACAGAGTTGATGCTCAGTGATCTCTAGATAAATGCCAGATGGAAATGACCTGGAACCCTGGTCCCCATTGTCCCCCAGAACACTTCTAAATTGACCCCCTTCCCCATTAACGTTACTGTTAGAATCCTAGAATCAAAGCATAAACTGTTTAAAATTGGACAGTCTAACGTAATAACTGCATTATTAAGGAATTGTTTGGTTGTAAGAGAGAGAAACTCAATTTGAACAGGCAAAAACAAACAAAAAACCAAACAAACAAATATGACAATTTGGGGGAAAAACCTATCGAAGCAGAGGAAAAGCTTCAGGGACCAAGCACCGTTAGGAGACCTTGGGGGCTGAACCCAGTTTCTTGATGCTTCCAGGAGTCTCTCTCAACCTCAGCTTGTCTCTGCCTGAACTTCAGTCTGTCCCACCATGGACCATGCTATGTGTCTGTAGATGCTAGTGATTACAGGAGTCAAATACATGACCTTCAAGCATGCACATAATAAACATCTCACCAAACAAAGACAATTATTTTAAAATTATAACCAAGGCAAAAATGTTAAGCAACATAGAGTGGTTTCGAAGAAGGAGAAGCCCAGGACAATGGGGTTTTGTTTTAATGTCAAAGTGCAGGATAAAAAAATGTTACCCTTGAAATGTTACTCTTTTTTTTTTT
>NW_017731418.1:2070806-2112533 GCF_001890085.2 Hipposideros armiger
GTTGCTTCACTGGCCCAAGTTGGCACCATCATTGCGCTCTTCCCGGGCGAGGCAGATTAGTTGCCAGCTTCTGGACAGTCGCTCACTATGGCTGCTGGTCACACACGGTAGCCCATGGCAACCCACTGCCACAGGGGCTGCAGCCTACGCAGTCGCCAGCGACTCAGGACAGCCCAGCTCCAGGTTGAGCTCTTGTTCAGCATCTTAGCTGTAGAGGGCAGTGTCATTGACACTCATATGTGGGATCCGAATCGGGGCCCTCTGGCATCCCAAGCCAGCTCTTAACCAACGAGCCACTCGGCCGGCCCTGAAATGTTACTCTTAAATCGCTTATACAGTATAGTGTACGTGGTTTTATGTACTCAACTCTCGATATGTACAAATGACAGAGGTGTGTAGTAATGTGCAGAAACTAATGAATAATGTACAGAAAAATAACAAGAGTACATATGTAAAATGTAAAGTCCCAGACTGTTTTTTTTAAAGATTTTATTGGGGAATTGGGGAAGGGGAACAGTGTTGCAGAATTGGGGAAGGGGAACAGACAAATTGCTGTCCTTTTGTTCTTCAGTCTAATTGTGGAGGATGTTGCTTCACTGGCCAATGTTGGTATTGTGATCATCGCGCTCTTCCTGGCTGAGGCAGTTGGTCGCCCACCACTGAACAGCCACTCACGGTGGCTCACAGCAGCTCACACTGGCTGCCAGCCACTCGTCGTAGCTTTTCGGCAGCCCACTGCAGCCCCATTGCAGCCCCACTGCAGCCCCACTGCAGCCTACGCTGTCGCCGGTGACTCACGGCAGGCCAGCTCCAGGTTGAGCTGTTGTTCACCATCTTAGCTGTAGAGGGCGCAGTGTCACTGACTCTCATGTGGGATCTGAACTGGGGCTCTGCTGCTCAGAGCTCGCACTCCCAAGCCAACTTTTAACCAAGAAGCCACTTGGTCGGCCCCTAAAGTCCCAGATGTTTTACTCACATAAAAGAAAGATGAGAAATGGAATAATAAAGAAGAAAATAAAGACTATAGATGGTTTCTCTAATTGAGCACCAGCTGAAGTCCTCAGTTTAGAATTAAGGGGCACTTTGAATTAAAAAACTTCTATCTTTAAATACCAGAATGACATTTAGCATGAGCCACCTGCAGGCAGAACTGCGTTAAGTGTTCAGCCTCAGGCTCACGCTGGGGCGTGGTCCCCTGAGTGGGGGATGGGAGAGAGTCAGCTGCCCTGTTTTGACTATGTCTGTTTACTCTTCCTTTTTGTTGTCTCTCTCTCCCCTCTCCCTCCCTCTCCTCCTCCCTGTAGCCCCCTGTGTCCCCTACAGCTCCCCGCTTTCCCTTAAACCAGGGTGGCAGGCAATGTTAATAGAGTAGTAAAAAACATGGGACACAATTGCATGGATTTAAATCTCACCACTGTCACTAGGGGGCCATGGAAAAGCCACTTAATCTTCCCGTGCTTCTTTTATAAAATGGGGGCAATGATAGAAAATACTTCATAGTTTTATTGTGATGATTAAATGATAGAATGCATGCAAAACACTCAGAACAGTGACAGACACCTATAACCACTATTACCATTACTATTATCATTGTTATTATTATTGTTACTACTGATACTAGCACTGTAAAATAAAACCAGTAGGGTCTCTGCTCTCTGGGGTGCTTCATTGATGTTTACTTTATTTCCTCCCCATCCCATTGTTTTTGTTTAGTTTCTTTGTTTTGTTTTTTAGTCCATCTCTGACTGGTTTGTATAATATCTTATGGGGAGAAAGCCTCTTTTGATTCCTTCTTCAGAAGTCACACTCTATTCCTCATTCATTCATTCATTCATTCATTCAGGCATTCATTTAACAAGTATTTATTAAGTGGCTTCTATGTCCCAGGCATAAGTCCAGGTGCTGGGGACCTAGAGGGAAACAAATTAACACAAATCCACGCCTTCAGGAGCTACTCTCCTGGTGGGAGAAGGAAGCTGTGACGGAAAAATGTCAAGCAACACCGCTCCCTTGTTTATAAACCAAATGATGGTGTCTTTCTCCCTTCTGTTCCAGCCTGCTTGTATTTAATTTCTTGATGCCACCTCTTTAATGTAAACTCCCCCCCACCTTTTGGTTTATTTGTAAATACCTTAGGTTGCTCCTGAAGGGATTGCAGTCAGCTTCCTTGCATTTGGCCTCACTGCTTCCACATGACTTGTTCCCTCCCTGCCATGTGCTGGGATGTTGTGCTCGGTGCCATTGGCCATGTCCAAGCTGGACCCATCTCCTGCCTGGCCCTTTCAGAGTCCCTTCTTTTGGTGTAGGTGACAAATCCCAGTTTAGCATCACTTGTGATTATAATTAATGTGCTGTTTACTCCCTCTTCCAGATCATTAATGAAGATGTTAGATGAGACCAGAATGAAACCACGTCCCGTGGCATCCCGCTAGACACCTTCCAACAACCTGAGACTGCCATTTGCTGTTTCATTACCCTTTGTTTACCTTGCGAGCACAGGCCCTAGCTTTTGAAAGTGGCAGAAAGCTTGATATTTCTCCTGCTGCCGAGAAGCCACTTAAGGGTGGGAATATTAAAACCTGGCCAGTTGTAAATAGATCCTTTTGAGTTTGAATTAAATGTGGTTTGTGACTAGAGCTTTGATAGTAAACACTTGGTTGCTCTCTGTCTTTCCAGATGCCTTTGTTTTCCGAGGACTTTCTGCCTTTCCGAGAGCAGAGAAGGGTAGATGTTTGCTGTATGCATAGATGTTGGTTGGCTCAGCTTAACTGTGAACTGGAAAGTTACTCTGTTACCTGTGAAAGCGGTGGTGGATAGATTGCGGCCAGGAGATGAGTTTTTCTCCCCTCCCTGTATCCACGCCTCACCATGGAAGCTTGCAGAGCCCTCCCACTGTGACTCTGGCCCAGCCACGTGACTTTCTTTGGCAGATGGGATTTTAGCAGGAATAATGCAGGCATAATGCTTGGGAAAAAACAGTCATGTGCACGTCTCTGCTTGCATTCTGGCACCCTCCACAACTGCTATGAAAACATGCCTGGGTGAGCCTATTGGACGATAGGACACATGGGGTAGAGCCCAGTTGCCCCACCTGTCTAGTCAGGACAACTGGGCGACCTCCAGATATGTGAATGAGCCAAGCCCAGATTGGCAGAACCTTCTAGCCGACCACCAGAGGCATGAACAATAAGTGGATTGCTTATGAGGGCTTGTTGTTGTTTGTCACACAGAATTAGCTGTGGCAAATCTTAGATGGGTGACACAACAGCACACATTTGGAGTCTCACGGACTGGAAACACATAGATCTCCTAATGGTTTTCCGCATAGTGCACCCCTGATGCAATCTTTTACCAGAAAAGAGAAGAAAACGTTTTCTAAGTAGAGATTCAGAAGTACAAACTAGGTCCTAGAGTCTGGCTTCAGGCTTTGAAAAGCAAACAGCAGAACACAACTTCCACATGTTTTCTGCTCAAGATTGTTAAAGCATTTATTGAGCACCTACTGTGTGTGGAGTGCCATGCGGATTCTGACAAGTAGAGTAACCTTTATGTGGGGGAGGGGATATGGGAGAAAAGGGGATATGGAGAGCTACAGAATTTGTATTGCACTGAAAAACCCTTTTTCCAGTGCAGACAGAAAAGAGAGAAAGGAAGGCGGTTCTAAGAACAAAAGTGCACTTACCTCCCTCAATCTTAAACAATGTTTTGCTGCTTCCTTTTCAAATATTTGCCTCATGAAATTGCCCTATCACCCAGCATACAGCTGAAAAACACTCCTTTAGTTTGTGGCAACATAGTGGCAAGTCGACCTTAGCCAGAATGGGCAAAGCCTGTTGTTTAAACTTCCTGAGTGAAAGCCACATGCTTCTGGGATGAGGAAGAAGCAGCTTCTAATCCTCCCTGGGGCCCCCCCAGGGACCCCCAAAGGCTTCTTCTTCACAGCTGACACTCAGCCCTAGGACCAAGCTCCACAGAGGGAGTCCCCAGCCCTGCAGTGCCACATCCGGGAGCTTGTCAGCTGCACAGGACCTCAGGACCCTCCCAGGCCTACTGAATCCAAATCGACATTTTCACAAGAACCCAGAGGAGCTGTGTGCACATTGAAGTGTGAGAAGTGCTGTTCTAGGGGATTTAGAGCCCTTCTAGAGGGGTAAATAATTTATGTTGGAGTCAACCACCTCCTCTAGATGGTGGGCTTCCTGAGGGCAGGATCTAGCATATCTTAGGGATCTTTGTATTCCCAGCACCTAGCACTGTGTCTGACCATAGTAGGAGCTTAAAATAACTTGGCTGAACTGAAGTGAGCTGGTGTCACTCAGCAGCCAGACCCATCAAGCCTATGTCACCACCTAACGACACATCTTTTCTCTCCGTGATTCCTGAGCCTCCTGGCAGGACCACTACTTTGAACGTGCAACTTTGCCCCAATGAGCAAACTCTGCACAGACTCAGGGCAGCTCTGCACACCCAGGAGATTTAGGTTTGCACATTGTGATGGAAAGCACAACATCAAGGGTATTTGAATAAACAACTTTGAGACCAAGTTCCGTGCATCAGTATCAGAATGTCAACACTGTAACTAAATTAGAGCCCTAGTAGAAATGTTGCTAGGCCTTCAACAGTAGACACAGAAATAGACCAACAGTCAGAAGGGAGGGAGAGAGAGGAGGAAGAGGAAAGTAAGAAAACAGGGAGAGTGTCAGTGGGGGAGGGGGAGGGAAAAAATAAGCTAGGGCTTATGGGACCTAAGTTTTACCTCTTATTTTCTAGTGGAGCTTGGAATTTTTCACGCCCTGTCACGATATCATTGACATTAAATATCTAATCGTCTCTGCCCCACATCAACTTGAGTAATATACCGCAGCCAAGGTTGGCTGCATCGGCTCTTACTCAATTCAAATTAAGAATGCTCCCACCATACATTACTATTGGGATTTTAAAAAATGATTTATTGTGCTACACAATTCAGACCTTTGAACCATACTGGATGCTGGGTGCTTTGTTGACACAACAGTTAGGGATAAAAGGGGAGTTTGGGGGATTGTGGATTTCTGACTTTCTATAAATCACTAATTTTATTGTGGTAAATAGAGGTCACCTCTTGGAACTTCAATAGCCTGCCTCGAAAAATGGTGTGAAACTATCAAAGTCCATCAAAAGAAAAAACAGGACAATTGGAGGAGAGGGAAAAGAATATTTTCTCAGTCTTAGCCAAGGCCACACAGCAAGAACATGGCTAGTATGGTTAGAGCTACATTTAAGAGGTGGACCCAAAGCGTTCCAATGCTTCTTTGAGCATACTGCATATTTCTCCTGCCCCAGATGAGATGCTAAAGACGAAGAATGGGGAAAACTAGCTGGGGCAGCTGAGGCCTTGGAGGTTCAGTTCTGCTGTGAGCTTAGGCCATCTAGGCCAGAAGTCACAAACTCAAGAGCAAACTCTGAAATGATGCCCCGAGTCAGCTGGGAATAATGAAAACAGGTCCCCTACATGTCAGGAGCTGCAAACACCGACAGATGCAGGGCCCATGGAGGGCAGGTACATGATAAACCTGACTGGGAAGGGTCTATGCTAATCTGAGATGCTCTAGCTTGAGTCATTCAACATCTTTCCAACTCTCTTCTTTCTTAACTGTAGAGGCAATCATGAAATCTCACTTTCTCAGCCAAACTTGTAGCAAGCCATGGTCAACACGACTTACTTCTGACTTTTAAGATGTAAGTGGAAATCCCTGGGAAGTCTTCCTTTCCCATATAAAAGGACAAAGCCTTGTTTTGTCCTTTGTCTCATTACCTCCTCCACCCTCTTTTCTAACTTGAAACACAGATGCTGTAGCTGGATGTGCAGCAGCCATCTTGAAATCATGAGGACCAAACACCATGTGCTGAAGATGGTAGAGCAGCAAGACAGAGGAGCCTAGTTTCCTGACGGTATTGCTCAGCCTCAGTGCCAGGCCTGGACTTCTGGCTTCTGGGCATCTTGCTGCATGAGAAAAATTAACCTTTTACTTGTTTAAACCCTGGTGGTCAGGTTTTCTGTTTTACACACAGTGATATACTACCCCCTAGGTCTACCCATTATGGGCATGTAGAAATGCTGACCCAGTGTCAACAGATCTGATTTTTCAAGAGAAGGTGTAATTTTAGATTTTTTTTAAAAACATGAAATTCCCCAGTTGGCAGTTGGGAATTGATCCCGATAGAGATAATTAATTGAATTTTTTGAAAACACACTTCTAACTTGTGACCTCTGACCTACAGAATGTTTACTCTGGGCCAGGTGCACTTTATCTAGATTATCTCATTTAACCCTTACAACAATGCTGAGAGTGATGCTATTATTACTGCTATTTTATAAATGAGAAAGCTGAGGCTCAAAGCCTATCTTAAGGCCAAATAGCTATTAGGGGAACAGCCATTATGAAAGCTCATACCTGACTTTGGAGCAGGTATTTCTAGTTACTATTGAATCAACCATCTATCACCACAATAATGCTGCTTAACAAACCACCTCAACCTCAGTGGCTTACAACCAGCATTCGTTCTCATGCTTCCAGGTCTTGTCGGCGGACTGTGGTTAGGGTTGATCTAAGCTGAGCTCAGTGGGTTCTGTGGGATAGGCTCCAGGCTGGGAGTTGGGGTTCAGGTTGACTCCATGTGTGGACCCTCTGGGGCACAGGTGAAAGGGCAGTGGTCATGCAGGGCATGTTCTTCCCTTGGTTGGGGGACACCAGAGTCAAGAACTAAGCCCAATGGGCTGGTGCATTTGCGGCCTCTAGTCATGTTATGACTGACATTCCATTGGCCAAAACCAGTGATGAAGCCAAGCCCAGCACCTATGGAGCAGGGACATGCACTTGCCCACGGTGGGAGGGAGAATGAGGATTGCTCAACAGTAACCCAAACAATGGCAGCTATGCTGCACAGTCTCAGGAAAAGCTGGCCTTCCTTGTGGTGCAACAAAGACTCCTTTTTTCTCTGCTGCCTGTTTGCAAAACTGGCAAGTGGCGCATGGGTCTGATAAATGGGGCACAAAGCCATCTGAACTCGCCTAAAATCAGTTCATTTCAGAGATGTCATCTCCCTCTGACAATGTAACACCCTGCAAATTGTGGTCCAGCTCCAGCTTCTGGGAGGCGACTGGCAGAAGGCGGGGAGGAGTTGGTGGAAGGGATCCCAGCTCCTTTCGGGGGAAGAGCTTTCATCTTGTTCCAGTCCTGAGCAGTAGAAGCTATGCCCGGTGCCTTCCACGGCTTCTCAGTCCTGGCTCCCGCCTTGTCCCTTATTGTCATTTGTGTTTTCCTCCTTGTTGTGTTTCCTCCTTATTGTCCTTTGTGTTTTCTCTCCTCCTTCTCTTTTGTACCGAGCGCTGTTCATGATGCTGGAGACATAGTGAGAACAGGATTGAATGATCCCCTTTTGTGTGGAACCTACTTCTAGCAGGGGCAGACAGATTAAAATCAAACCTCCTTCCAGACAGCCCCTGTGTATCTATGTATACAATGTAATCTATACCTATGTCATGTAATGTGCACCGTTAAAAATAAATAAACCTCATTTAAATTGGAGTCAGGAAGCCCTGAAGAAGTTGCTCTCACGCACTGCCCCTCAGACCCCAAACAGGAAGACACAGCCCAGCAAAACTCCTCCACCTTGGTCAGTTGTCGCCTGAACCTTTTTAGCTGGTTTGGGCTTCTGTTCACAACCCAGCTGATGAGAAACTGCCACACTCAACCAATGAGAAGCTGTTACCACCCTGAAGTCTTCGGAAACAGCCCCTCCCATCTCCCTCTTTTTCTCTTATAAAAGCAAGTCCCTCTCCTCTGTTCCTCGGACTTACCTATGGTTTGCCATATTTGCTTGTCCTGAATTGCAATTCCTCTGCTATTCCTGAATAAACCCATTTTGCTGATAAAATAACTGGCTGTTTGTTTTTGTAAAAAGTGAACAATACATATACGTGTATGTGTGTGTTACATATATGTATATATTACATTACACATGTATATATTACATAATGCACATATATATTATATTACATATTTAATATATACATATAGATGTATATGGAATGGAATATTGCATATATCTATTGAATATTTGCATTCCCCTAAAATTAATATGTTGAGACCTACCCCCCAATGTGATAGTACTTGGAACTGGGATCTTTGTGAGGTGGTTAGGTCATGAGGGCGGACCTTCATGAGTAAGATTAGTGCCCCTATATAAAAGAGACCCCAGACACTCTAGAGCGTTGCCTTGTCCTTTCTGCCATGTGAGGATACAGCATAAAAATAGCTGTGAACCAGGAAATGGGCTCTCACCAGACACCAAATCTACTGGTAGCTTGACCTTGGACTTCCCAGCCTTCAGACCTGTAAGAAATAAATTTATTTTGTCTATAAGCCACCCAGTCTAGGTAATATAGCAGTCCAAATGGACTAATGTAGTATGTACATATATATACACACATGTATACATATATGTATACACATATGTGTGTATGTATATGTATAGGAATATGTGTATGTGTATTTATTTTTTACATGGATGATAATATTCTTCATCTTGCTCTTTCACTTAATTATGTATCTTGTTGATTGTTCCTTATCAGCCTAGAGAGACATCTCATTCTTTTAATGGCAACATTGTATTTCATTGATTAGCTATACCATAATGGATGGACATCAACATAGTTTTCAATCATTCGTGTTTATAAATGTTGTTGAAGTGACTATCATGCATTTGATATCATTTTTTTCTGGTGAAACTGCTGGGTCATGAGGCATGTGCACTTCTAAATGTTGATAGACTTTGCCAAATCATTCTCCATAAAGCGTGTACCAATTTATATCTTCTCATCATCAAGTATAAGAGTAGGAGCTCAGTGCTGAAAAGATGGAGCCAAATGTTTCTCTTGCTCTTGTTTGTGCTTTGATCACTGCTCAACGTGTTTTCCTTTTCTGCACCTTACAGGTGGACATGAGCATGGAACTCTTAGGTATGGAATCATGGGGAATGGAGGCAGCCTGGATGCACACAGGCAGTGTCTGGAAGGCGTGTGCACACAGCATAGCTCACCTAGATACTCAGAATCCTTGTTGGTTCAGTGCTGTTAAGGAACAAAGTTCTGAACTCTTCAAAGGTCAGGGTTCCAAGTCAGGTTCAGTAGTGAGATACTAAGGGGAGGTATGCACTTCCCTTGATAGAATTCCTGTGAAATTTAATAGTGACAATGCATTCTAGCACTTACTATGTGCCTGGCACGGAGCCAAATGCTTTTCTTGTGTCCACTTACCACTTCACAGCAACCCTATCTTGACGATGATGTTCTTATCCCTGTTTTTTTTTCTTATGGGGATACTGAGTCACAGAAATATTAATTGATCACATATGAGTAGAGGGAAGCAATTGAAAGGATGGTCTCTAAAACCTAAACCACCTGGGTTAAAAATCTTAGGGAAGTTGCACTTCCTCTCAGTGCCTCTATTTCCTCCTCTGTTGAATGCAGACATTGTTGTGAGGATTAGATAAGTTAATACATAGAAAATGCTCAGTAAAATTTGGCTGTCATCATTGTCCATCTCACTCTTCAAGCTGGAATTTTAACCACTGTTTGAATGTATCCTACTAGTTCAGTTCATTTTTTAAACTAAAGATAAGCCTTATATTTCTAAGAGTTTAAGAAAAGAAGTGAAAGAGATAACACAAAAGTTTTATCCCCCCAAATTTTCAAAGTGCATTTAAAAATGTTGCTGGAACCACCCTCACACCTGAGCAGCATGAATGGCTGGGGTTTCTTGGTGGGAGCAGATTACACCACAGTGAGTGGCAGCGATGGAAGCAGAGGTCTGCACCGACTGTTAGGCTCATCTGCAGAAACCCAGGCTCTCTGCATTCTAGAATAATTTGATCCACACCATCTGGCAGCTTGAAAGAAGAAGGAAAAGAAGAAGAGGAAGAAAAACCATGGCCATGTAGCATGAATGTTAATTCTCCAACTAAGTTATGCACTCGCATTTGCTTCATGTAAGATGAGGCACATTTAAATATGTCAGTATCTCAACCGTTGCTGATTTTTCAAGTGCTGTAGGATGCATCTGGTGGGTGCTCACTGAATGTTCTTCAATGATGGCGAGGTAAATGTATTTACCAAAATATACTGTATTGAAAAAATAAATAGTATATTCTGACATCATTTATTTGCGTTTGCATAAATTGACACTCTCTGGAGTAAGCGGTTGAGATTTAAAGGAACACGACTATGTTTTAAAATGCCCAAAGAATCGTAATTATAGACCTCACATGCCATTTAGTTCATTTCCTTCATTTTGTGTAGGAAAACTTAGCCGAAGACTAGTTTTTGGTAATGAGGGAGTGAGCCAAGAATGCTGGGCCGCCAGAAGGAAGGAAAATGGGGAGAGAGGTGAAGGACAGCGGAAGCTGGACCACCCAGGCTCCTGCACACCTGGACACCAAAGCATCCTACCTCTCTCTGTTCTGCCGCAACTTCCTGGATAGGAAGCAGGAGTGTAAATGCTAACCAGGTATAGATGCTCTTCTTCCTCTCCTTCAGGCTTGCTCTGAGATGGAGGTAGTGTGCCTGAGGTTGACTAGGAAGGCTCTTGGGATTGGTGCCTGTGGAAAGGAAAGCATGGAAGAAAAACTGGGTAGAAGGAGAAGTTGAGCTGTGATGCAGCCTCTACGGAGCCCCCAGGCAATTCTATGGGGCATTCTGAAGCCAGGATATCCCTTCAGAATTGCCTCAAGCTGAGATAAAGGGGATGGCCCTTTATATCACCCCACCCCAATTGCTTAGTCATTGGATGTGGGCCATCCCAGGTGAGGAGGCTCCATTCTGACAGCAGGGCTGGATGCCCACGGCACTCCCAGCTGCCAAAGGAGAGCCCTTCATACCTGAAGGGGTCTTAGGCAGCACACCAAGTGTCCACCACACCAGGTAAGTGCCTGGCAAGATAAGCCCTCTGTTGAATGGTTGAACCTATTCAGAGGCTTGGGACAGACCTACGAGGAACAGAATAAGTTGTCATCTTTACGATGTGATTTAGGGACAACAAGAAGTGATTGGTTTACCCAAGGTAAAAGAAAACATCATACCTGTCTTGCTAGCATCTGGAATTACTCAGTGTTGTTCCTAGGCAATGGAGGTATTCCCCTAAGGGCTACCCCTATGATATGCAGATCTAAGACACAACTTGTGGTTCTACGTTGACTGTCACTAGTCAACTTCCCTTCTCATTTTGGGCACTGGAAAACTCAAAGCTAGATTTGCAGCTCATCTGTAATAATAATGCATGGGACTTTTTGGTTTTCAAAAACTGTGCTCTGCTTTCCTCCACCCCCAAACTTGACATCCTATTCTGATGGATAATTTACCTGGTTCTTGGGTTTTAGCACTTATTTATGTCTTATTATGTTATGTGTTTCCAAAAGCTTTGTGGAGCAAAGCCAAGCACGAATGCATGTATACTGTATGTTTATAATCTTCTCACCACACTCAGTAATGTGGGATGCAGCCTCATTGACATTGACTCATTACATGGCGTGAAGGCTAATGGATGAGATTGGCAGGGTTACTCTGGGGTCTTGGGGATGTTTTGACTTCGGAAATGCACCCTTTTGGCTCAACAAAGCTAGAGTCATTATATCTTTAGGCTGTAGAAGGCATTCTCTACATTAATTAGTTGTGTGAACTTTTATGTAATGCAACTTTATTTTCTGGATTTAGTTTATATATTAAATATAGATTTTAAAAGCACTGTTGTTGTCCTTAAGGCATAAATAACTCTTCAGTCATAGCATTTAGTGATTTTGCCTAAAAATGCCAGCATCCAACTTCTTTGGCGTGAACGACAACTACTCCTTCTCCCTTGGTCTCTGCAGGGTGGGCAGTGCTGATCTCTGTAGGGTTTACAGGTGACCTTTAGCCTCTGCCTTTGAGGAGACCACAGCAGTGAGATGGTTACGGCAAACCTGTTCCTGAAAAATAGGCTGCTCCCCATTTGGTGGTGTTCTCTCAGGCAACTAAGAAATTGAGGTCTCTGTCAATTTCAAGTCCAGGAAAAACTTGCTTTCATCATGCTTGAGATGAATAATAAAAGCACATCAAGAAGTTGTGTGAGTTTCTGATAGGACTTAGACCTGGTGTTGTAGAATAGGATAAAACTGTAAGATGAAGAATGCATCCTAATGTATAGCCATATACTGGGCTTTTGGGAATCCAGCCCTGATGCACTGCAGTCTAGTGGGTGCTGAGGTATCCAAGGGGTTTTGGATCCACCCAGATCTATGTGTGTCATTTGAACATGGGGGCTGTCTGTCTCTCTCCCAGAGCAGAATTAAGTTCTCTTAAATCTGTAACTGACTATGTATTTCAAAGATCTTTCAATCATCTGGTGCATGGATCTTTATTTCTTCTTGTATTTGTTTTTTTTAATTGATCTATTTATTCAACACTTATTTATTGAAACCTTACTATGACTCAGATACATCTAGTGAGAAAGGCGGAGAGCGGAACAAGAAAATATAATTGACTGTGAAAGCGCCAAGACAGAGGATGTGCAGAGTAACATGGGAGTCCAGAGGAGCATCAGGGCAAGTATCAGAGGAAATAATGGCTAAGATGAGTGGAGATGGGGAGAATGTTGCAGGGAGAGGAACAGTGTGCATGAAAGCCTGGAGAAAGGCTCTTTCTCGAATGACGTACTTGTGGAATAAAAGAAGTTCAACTGGCTGGAGCCCCAAGGGTGGGAGAAGGGGAAGGGATGGAGGGAGGTGAGCTGTGGACTTAGGCACCAGGTAAGGGAGTCCGGATTTTATTCTAGGGTCAGTGGGGAACCATTTGGAAGCATCTGAAGAGAAAGGATGACATGATCCGATTTTTTGTTTTTAACAGATCAA
This sequence comes from Hipposideros armiger, assembly GCF_001890085.2. Classification (NCBI taxonomy): domain Eukaryota; kingdom Metazoa; phylum Chordata; class Mammalia; order Chiroptera; family Hipposideridae; genus Hipposideros; species Hipposideros armiger. The sequence continues at coordinate 2,083,728 of NW_017731418.1, forward strand.
TAATCTGGGGAAGAGATTATTGCCACCTGGACTCAGGTGGCGACAGTAGCAATAGAAGTGGATATACTCTGAAAGTGTTTAGCTGGCAGAATGGCCAGGCTGGGGTGGTCCTCCCACCAGACCCCAGTATTGGGGAATTGGGAGTGAAGGGTTGAAATGCAGGGAGAAGTAGGAAGCCCACATGTAAGCCGTACCCTCCAACCCAGATTTTCGTAGCAATAAAGCAGATGTTTTGATATTCAGCTCCTCAATCCTGGCTCTCTCGGATTTAGAATGTGTGCACAGAGGACAGCGGTATTGTTAATTAGTTCCCTCAAGCCTGCACGGAAGTGAGTGGACCAACTGGCTCAGGGAAGGAAGGTGCTGTGGTAACAACTGTGTGTAGGTTCTGGGAGAAAGTCCAGACTGGCAGAAAACGAGCAGCAGCTCACGGTGTGGCCACAGTAAGTAACTTCAAGTGATTGGCTGGGAGCGGGGAAGCAAAATCTAGTATAGGGAATCTCAACGGGGAACCTAAAAGTGTCCTTGGCCTTTGGGTTAAGCGGTTTCCTCACTAGGGAATTTTTTCTCAGGCCTCTAGCTTGACCATCTTCTCCAGTTTCCTGTCCTCCCAGAACCTTCTCCTTCCCCAGTCAGACTCCTGTTACTTTCTCGTCCTGAGCAGTTTAGCCCCTGTTTTCCCAACCTCCACCCACCCTGCACCTAGCCTGTACCTCGCCTTACACTGCTTCCTGCTATGGAAAGGACTCCTGCCCCAGCTCTCCCCCATAGCGCAGAGGATCCTAAGCAAAACAGAGTCATTGAGCGGCAAACCAGGGTGAGAAAAAAAAATCACATCTTTATTTTCATTAGCCTTTAACTGAAATTCAGTGTTTCCTTTAAATATAAACGTAAGCAACAAACCACAACAGTTTTAGCAGAATTTATGAATTTGTCATCCATAGGCATCACAGCTATTTCTATATCACATATAATTGTTGAGCATATCTCAAAATATCATTTAGGTTCATGGGAACTTTGAAATTATAGTACTTTCTTAGACCTACTGCTAGAGCTCGCTAGATACTATTACTAAGTTATGATTTAACGATTTGGAGAACTGTGTCTCCATATAACTGATTTCCTTCGAGGCCCTGTTTTTATGTTACGCACGTGGAAACAACATCCTGAAGAGCCCAGTCCATAGACTTCACCGTTGCCAAAGAGATCCGCGGCGCAGTCAAGATCTGGAATTCGTGCTTTGGCAGGAAAAAGCACTGCAGAAGTTCTGCAATTAGTTTTCCTTTAACGTGATCAATTCCCAGCTGGGGCTCCCATCTGCAGTTAGGGCCAGTGACCAGGAGGCAGTGATGCGAAAACGGACGCTTTGGCCAGTCCTGAGAAGGTGCAGCAGATGGTAGTTTCCAAGCCCGTCCATCCTGAGCTCTACCATCCTGCACCCTCCAAACATGACGATGACTCTCCTGATCCTTGCTCTCGAATTGGGGAGGGTGAGGACCCCTGTGTGTGATGCTGAATACACCATCTCAGGCCAGGCTCTGAGAGGTGTTCAAACTTCCTCCAGGACAGGCCCCAGCTGAGGTCCCTGCCAACAGCCACATCAGTGTCCAGATGCTGGAGGGGGCAAGCTGACTCCAGCCTCAGCTACCATTTGCAACCGCACACAGACCCAAGAACCACCTCTCTCAGCCCAGCCCCGGGACCTGGAGAGATAATAATGTGGTTGTTGCTGCTTTAAGGTGCTAAGTTCTGGGGTGATGTGTTCCACAATGGTAACCAGAATAGAAGGTGCTTGGGATATTATTTTTGCCTTTCTTGCAGTTATGCCATATGTTCTGAACTATAGCTATTGTACAAAGTGGAAGAGATTTGTAGCCCACACTGGAAACATAGATCTATATTCCAAGGGAGGTGTTTCACCAATGGTTTTTGCATTTTTTTTTGTCTCATATAGACCAGTGCTGTCCAATAGAACGTTCTACAATGATGGAAATGTTCTCCATCTGTGTTCTTTAATATGGTAGCCACTAGTCGCATGTGGTTGCTGAGAATTTGAAATGTGGCTCATGTGACAAAGGAACTGAATTTTAAATTTTACTTGCTTTTAATGATTTAAATTTAAATAGCCACGTGTGTGGCTGGCTACTCTGTTGAACAACACAGCTCTTGAGGGGTCCTTTTAGATTCCATGTGCTCCTAATGTCAATTCTTATGTTCATTCTATTCCTGTTTTATTTAGTGAAGGAAATAATTACCCGATAGGCATGCTGTCTGTTTGAAGACTATGCAAGCATTTGCTTTGGGCAAACAAAACAAAATAAAACAGCAAACCACCTTGCAAAACTAGAAAATCAACAGCTCTATTAAACTGGAATTTTGGTACTAAGTGACTATCAACGTTCTGAGGCTGTCTTATTACAGGATCAAAACAGCATTCAGCCGCCATCAATTAAATGAGGAAGGGTCCCCAGCCCCAGGCCTGCGGACGGTACTGTGAACGCGGAAGTGGACTGCGGTTCTCCGCAGAAACGAGGCAGGCGGGAATCCTCCCAGCCTCTGCGTGGAGAAGGGAGAGTTGGGGTGTGGACTTCCACATTTACACACCTTGGCATTGTTTACATTATTTTTTAACTCAGTGAGCGTAATACTTTCATTCAAATCTTGTATTCTATAACTATACTTTTTAATGAAGAAAAACCTGTTGTGTTTTTAAAAGCATGGTTTTATTTAAAAGAGGGATTTATTGGGTTCCAAAACACAGTAAAATCTAAAACAATAAAATAAAAAAATTAGAAGAGTATGGCAGAACCACTCAGATGCTGAACAGGTTCTGAACTAGTGAATATTTCGTAAGGGAAGTGGATGGGTTACTTTTAATACTGGCAAGTCACAGGAACTCGTAGGAAACAGAGCGCTGCCAGGAGGAAATTCTGCCAAATCGACTCAATGAATTATAATCATTTGTAATCAGTCCATTAATTAACTGGGCACAAAAAGATGTTGTAAAGAGTTCAAAAGTATTTTCCCAAGTAGGTTAAATATATCCCTCCCACCTCATTTGCTTACATAGGCGCTTCACTCAACAAACCCTAATCTGAGTCAAAGAAAAAAATAATTTCAGTCTTGTATAAATTTTGCAAATTTTCACAAACTAGTATTAAAAAGGGTTCAAATGAATAAACTGCTGGTGTAAAATAGGAAAAAAACAAAAAAACCCCAAAAAACCCCAAACCCAAACCAAAGGAGTAAAGGAAAGAAATAAAACAACCGTGAATATTCATTAAACACCACAAAAGGACATGGATTAAACAGGAAAAAAGGACATGTTTCTGTTTTCAGGCGCTTACATTTTAATCAGCGATTGACAATGTAATTACAAAAAGAAACAATATTGGCCAGCTGTCAGTATTTGGCGAGGATTTGTATTTCTCTTTTCAGTAGTGGCTAAAAAAGAAGACAGACGTTTCCAAAATCTGGGCCCTCAAGCAAAATGTTTTAGAAAGCAGCTTTCTAATCATTCTAAAAATTACTCCTAAAAAGAAAAAAAAACCCCAAAAAACTAAAACAAACTGCTCAGGGGATGCAAGCTCATTGTAGAAAAATATTTAAAAATACAGAGAAGCAAAAGAAGATAAAAATTACCTATAATCTTACCATTCAAAGATAGACTGTTCACTTTTTACATTCTTCTTGAATTTTTATATGCATAGATTTGCCTGTGTATTTATTTGCCCAAATAGTATTCTACATACTGTTTGAAAACTGTTTTTCTCCCTCTTTAATAATAAATCAGCAATATGTTTCCATGGCAATAGGTAAACAATCACAATATCTTTGAAGTATTTTGCTTCGTAGGTGTTACATTTACTTGACCAACTCCTACTATTGGATATTTAGGTTATTATTATTAATTATTATTATGATTATTTTGCCATCAAAAACAATGCTGTGATCCACAGTCTCATTGTTTTGTCTTTATGTATGTCTGATTATTTCCACAGTAAATGATACTAATGGGTGGAAGAACAAAACATATACATTTGTAAGGAAATACTGGAATGAAAATAGTTGGAATTAAATTCACAATATTGAAGTAGTATGGCTGGTGAAGTCTGACAGGTATATCTGATCAATTAGCTGTGTGATCTCAGACCAGTTAATTGCCGAGTCTCATTCTGAGTATGTGGTGGAGAGCATCACTGCCATGTGGTTTGTTGGGAAGATTCAATGAAATTATGCATGTAGGTGTTCCCAGCACAGTGCCAGGCACATAGTAAGTGCTCCATAAACGTCGGATCCTTTCTGTCCTCAGCCCCCACCTAATAGGAAACCTCATCCACAAAGAAGGAGAGAGGTAAGGGATGATGGAAGAGAGAGAAAGAACAGAGAGGGTTGAAGGAGAATAAGAAGCAAGAGAAAGAGGAGGGGGAGGAGAGAGGGAGAGGAAGGAAGGAAGGAGGCATCAAGGGGGTGGAGGAGGTCTGGCACACAAAGAATGTGCGCCTGCATGCCTCTTTTTTAGGAGAAGGCTCATGATGGCATTTCATATTTTTTTATTTGTTTGTTTTTCATGGCTAGAATTTGTTTTGTTTGCCAAAAGCCTAGCACGGAAGCTTTCCAGTGCGTTACTTCAGCATTTCAATCCGCCCTTTGGGTATTATGAAAGGTTAAAACCCACACAACGGGGCAGAATAAAGCTTGTTTACTGCAAGATTCAAGTCTGGTCTTGAACGGTAGTTTCCTCCCTTGCCCCACAACCACCGATGGAAAGGAAAATGGATGCTACACCCAGGGCGTGGATGATGCATGCAAATCCGGCTCTGCATGGGCAGGTCGCGTTGGGGAGGACTTCTTTCTAACCCACTTGCACACCTGGATTCGTTTGCCCAGGTGACAGCCAGACAAGCACTTTCCCTGCCCCCATCACCCAGCCCAGCTTCTCTGTACTGGTCTCTTTCCTGCGCAGGGATCTCCTAGGAGTCCTTTACACGTCAGAACACATTTCAGTCAACGGCTGCCTTTCCCAGGGGCATCTGCCTTTCAGGACGCTGCTCTCTCTCTGTGGGATGTGAGGGTTGTCAGTGTTAAAATGTTTATTAATCATTCAGGCAGCCCAACTTCCTTCCCCACCCTTCTTTCCAACAGCTATTTTTAAACACATGGCGTTTCAGGCCGTGTCACACACTGGACCACCATGAACAAGACAGACAAGGGCTCTGCCCTCTTGGCGCTTTTGTTTTGGTTAAAAAGAGAGACAAAACCCAAGCCCCACGAATACATACCCAATTTTGACGTCACCAGGAGGGTAGGAGGGTCAGAAAGACCTCTCCTCCCTCGAAGCAGTGATATTTAACCCCATTCTATCTTTGCAAAGTTTTCTTTCTGTCCTTGAATGAGCATGTCAATCACGACATCACTAGGGGAGATGGATGCTTTGGCCTATTTTAATCACAATAAGTTACACTTTGAATGCCCTCTATGTACTAGGCAGGCCAACAGGCATATTGTGGTATCTAGTCTTCATGACAAACCTTTGACACAAGAATTATTATCTCCAAAAACTCAGGGAGACTTTCCCAAAATCAAACTGGAATTAAGTAGCAGAGCAAAAAATCTGAACCCAGCTCCACATGGCTCCACTATCAGTGCTGTTTTCTCCAACATCACATTCCCTTCCTCCCTAGGAGGTAAAAGGTCTGTGTCAGCAGGTTGCCCTTCAAACTCTTATTCCACAAAGGGTGAATGGTTTAACTGAGAGTTTACCTAAATTAGTTTCCATGCAAATGACAAAGGCTTTCTTCTTTTGCCCCGTTGAAAGAGTCTATGAACCTTGAATTTCCCCCTGAGTTTCTTTCTTTTCTTTTTTTTTTTTTAAAGATTTTATTGGGGAATTAGGGAGGGAACAGTGTTGGGGAATCGGGGAAGGGGAACAGACAAGTTGCTGTCTTTTTGCTCTGCAGTCTAGTTGTGGAGGATGTTGCTTCACTGGCCTATGTTGGTATTGTGATCATTGTGCTCTTCCGAAATGAGGCAGATCGGTCGCCGGCCATTGGACGGCCACTCATGGCAGCTCACGGTAGCCCACTGCAGCCCCACTGTAGCCTACGCTATTGCCGGCGACTCACGGCAGCCCAGCTCCAGGTCGAGCTGTTGTTCACCATCTTAGCTGTAGAGGGCGCTGTGTCACTGGTCCATGTGGGATCCGAACCGGCGTCCCTGCTGCTCAGCGCTCCCGCTCTCAAGTCAACTCTTAACCAATGAGCCACTTGGCCAGCCCATCCCCGTGATTTCCTATAACCCTGCCCTTTGGAATCCAGCTGGGTCAGTTGATGGTCATTTGTGTTGCCAGAGACACACCACACTGGTATAGGGTGGCATTCCATGCCTCCTTCTATCTCTCCCTCCCTCTCTCTTCTCCTCTTTCACTGTCCCTAGATTGGTTTGAATTTCATTGACATAACTATTTCATGTTTACATGTTCCTCCCTATCCTGGAGCAAACCATCATTACAGATTCAGACAATAGCCCTGTACTCAGGTCTCCTGTGATGGCATTTATGGAAATTATTATCATGTAACTCCTAGGACAGAAACACTATGTAGAAAGCATGGCTTTGCCAGGAAGCTCTTGATATTTTACCATTAGAAACCTGCTCAGAATTTTCTTTCATAATGCAGGTACCCTATGAAAAGAAATGCCTTGAGTGTTTCCAGCTAATAACTTAATAGGGATGACTAAAAATATCATTCACATGTGTATGGTACTTCCCAAAGTACCTTAACTTATATTAAGTCCTGGTCTTATATTAAGTCCAAACCATGGGCCACCAACCATTGTTTTTGCCTTAGCATGTAATACCTATTTGTAATTATAAATAAAAAGTGACTGGCCCCAGGTCACCCATGGTAATTGACCCAGCTGAGATGCAAATCCAAGACTTTGGAAACTGAGGCCAAGTGCTCTTTCCAAACACTGTTTAACACTACTGATCAATTTATCAGGGCTGTACTGCGGGAGCTGGCAGAAAGAAAGGGTTCAGGAGGAAAAGGATGTGGGATAAACAGAGAAAGTCAGGGTGTGAGGATTGACTGAATACATGAATGATGAATTCACTCATTCATTCATAGATTTAACAGACATTTATTGAACACAGTCACCTACTGTGTGATACTATATGACAGACTAAACACCAAGGGGGTAAGACTTGTAAATGGGAAGGACCTGCTAGCATTTTCTTTCTTACCCTGGATCCACAGATTGACTACATTTCCCAGCCTCCCTTGTGGTTGGGAATGGCCATGTGCCTGCATTCCATTTAAAGGAATGTGGACTGAAAACCTTGCTCCTTCCTGCTCTTTCCCTTTAATGCAGATGATCATGGACAGCGGGGAGGCTCTGAATTATTTTGCTCCAGCCAATTTGGAACACCCATTAGGCATAAGCCTCTATTATACTAAACGAAAGTTTGGAGTTTATCTTTTATAATGATTAGTGTTACCAGTGCTTCTTAGCCAGTTTGCAGGAAAGCATTAATCCCTAATGTCCGATGCATCCATTGTAGGTAATGAATTAAACTTCTGTCCTTTGTATCTAACATGGTACTAGTTATATATCATCCTTGGGAGCATTGAGAAAATAGTCACTCACCTAATTTTCCATGGAATTGAAGTCTCTTGCAAGACCTCCATTGAGAAGGGATGGATACACTCCAGCAATCCTTGTTCTCCAGGGCTTTCTCCCAATCTAGCTGTGGAAATTGGACAGGTGTACAAATTTCTAAAAGGGAACATGAAGAAGGAACTCATATGATTTCATTTTTTCCTTATGACACGCCTGGGAAGGAGACTTTATTATTGTCATTTTATAGGTTGTAAAGTTGAGCAAATGTTCAAGGTTGCTCAGCTAGAAAGTGGTGGAATCAGGATTTGAACCAATGTCTGAGGGATGCGTGCTCATGCCACTGCAAAATAAGCAAGTTTCATCTAATCCACAATTCTCTTTAGGGTGCCAAGGACTAGAGGGCCCAAGACCTTTCTGTATTTTCAAGGATGAAGAGGACACTTCCCTCTGGAGAGGATAGTTCTCTCCCTAACGCCTCTGTGATCTTGGTCATCTCTGAGGTGTAATATCTTCATCAGGCTTTTCCTACCCTGGGCCCGTTTATGGGAAAGTGATAATAATATCATTAAAAGCCATTTATAGAAGCAAATTAGTAAAAGAACATTCATCTGACATTCTGATTGTAGGAAAAGTGGACTCATTTATGAAAATTTGGGAGGCGTGATTAGGAAAGCAAAGGGTTGTTAGTTTATGGGGAGAATTAGGTTAACTAACAACCATCTTCCAAAAGCTTAATTAAGTCTCTCAGCCCTCAAGTGAGGCCAGGAAATAATTGATTTCTGCGTTACTGGTGGGGAAAGTGACGGGGGAGATAATTTGCCTGTGGCCCACAAGGGAACCAGAATCTGTCCTGGGATTAACATCTAAGATTTTCTGGCTCTCAGTCCTTTGTTTCACCTTTAAATTTGGAATGCTCAAGGCCCAGAATAATTTTTTGTGTGTGAGAACCTCAGAGCTGGATGGTCAACCAAGATACTCCATGTGAATAAGAGGCTGAGTAATTAAAGTCACTACTTAGTAATTTTCTGTCCTTCAAAGAAGTAACACAAACAATGCACTGCTTGTGGGAGTCAAGGCCACATGGGTTTATTTTAATAAGTGCTGGCACTTTGCATTGTAAGACCTGCCCATCACCCAGCAATGAAAACATTCAGAGATCTCCAAATTTAGAACAATGTCCAGAAGAAACTAGAGAGATCTAGAGAAAGGAAATGGGAAAACAAGAAAAGAAAAGAAGAATGAATTGCAGAGGAGAGATGACATTATTCTAGACGAAGAATCATTGAATTCATTAATGATCGAATGCTTACTCTGTGCAAGGAACTTTTCGAATGTTTCCTTACAAGAACTCTATGTGGTAGGCATTTAATTATTTTATACAGATGTGAAAACTGAGGCTTAGCTGGGAAGCATTTTGTCCAAACTAAGAAGGGAGGCTCAGTATTCGAATCCAAGTTTGCGAGTCAGCCTTTTATCTTAATGTGGAAAAGAAAAGCAAACACACACACAATTAAAAAACCCACTCCTGTCTGCCTCCTGCATGTCTTTCTCCTTTATTACTCACACAGAACATTTCCCTTCTGACACTTCCGGTCACCAGCTGTGTGGGGGTTTTCCCCATCAAGCAGTTCTCTGGCACCAGCTGAGTGTCCCATAGTTTAACTTAATTCTGGCACTATCTCTGTGCTTCAGATACCAATCCCAAGCGATAGGTTCCCAGGTTATCCACAACTTCTGTCCTACTTGGCTATAAATCAAGGGTTCCCATGACCTTCACCCCTTTGGATTTGATCAATTTGCTAGCGTGGCTCCCAGAATTCAGGGAGACATATACTTAGGCTTGCCAGTTTATTATGAAAGGATATGGAAAAGGATAAAGATGCACTTCCAGATGGAAGTCATGCGTAGGGCAAGGTATGTGGGAAAGGCCGTGGAGCTCCCATGACCTCTCCAGGTAAGCTAATCTTCCTGCTTGTCCCTCCACCTGCTTGCCAACCTGGAAGCTCTCAGAACCCCATACTTTTGGAGTGTTTATGGAGGCTTCATCACATAAGCATGATTGATCATTAACTCCATTTTCAGCCCTTCTTCCTTCTCAAGAGAATGGAGGCTAGGGCTGAAAATCCCAACCTTCCGATCATGGCTTGCTCTTCCCGGTGAGCAGCCCTCACCCAGAGGCCATCCAGAATCCCACCCAGAGGTCGCCTCATTAGAACAAAAGACACTCCTAATACCCAGTAAATTATAAGGGTTTCAGGAGCTCTCTGCCAGGAGCTGGGGAGCAGAGACCACTATCCATTTTCTACTGTCTCACACTAACCGCTGCGCAGTACTGCCCTCCACCTACAGATCTGACTAGAAGAGTGGAGGAGAAGGGCTGTTGGTATTCATGCGCTTACATGTATGTTTTCCTCTGCTCAACTGTAAGCATCTTGAGGACCAGAATCAAGATATTTGTCGCCCCAGAGCCTAAAGTAGTTTCTGAAAGGCAATAAATGTTTGTTGCATGGATGCATGAACATCTGCAAAGGCCAAAGATCAGTTATCTCAATTTCTCATCTAATCCTGAAGTCATCAGTGGTCTCTCAGGCTCTCAAAATGTCAGTCAAATGGGCTTGCCTTTTTCCATCTTCCCTATGCCCAACTCCATAGGTTAAGGAAGTCCAAAGCTCCCTCTGGGTTGTCTGGAAATTCTTGGGTTCGGGAACAGCTTTGTGCTCTCATCCTTTCCCTCAGCCTCCCCACCCCTGTATTGGCTTGGATGCTCGCATGATGGATTATAGATCAGACCCCAGCTTCGTCACTTGCCAGGTATGTGACTTGAGGCAGGGCATGTTTGGATTCCGAGACTCAGTTTCCTCCTCTGTAAATGAAGGTCTTGATTTAAATAAGGATGGCAGACTCCAGTGTCTTCAAGGGTCAGGCAAGTATTGAGAACGAGTGAGTCAGATCTGTAGTGTAAGACAATAGGGAGAGGTGAAAATTCTGGCCAGTGGGAAGGGGTCCCCCTGGCAAAGGTCCTTCTGCCTTCTACTCCTCCTCCTCTCCAGCTGATTGTTGTTGTGTGAGAATGAGGACGCAATGTGGCTGCATTTCCAGTTTTTTCAAAGATGCAGGCAGTCTGGATTTTTATGTGAAATCTTCCAATTCTTAAATGTTGGCACAAAAATGTTCAGAAACACAAAGAGAGCCAAACTCGACATATCTCTGTGCCGAATTCTGCCCCTGAGCCTGGAGGGCCCAGCCTCTGGACCGGATGGTGTCGAAAGTCTTTTCTATCACGGAAGGGATTTGGCCTGGTAGCAAGCTGTCCCTTCCATCTCTATGTTTTTGGCTCTCTGTGCTATTTCTGCTACAGTTTAAGCAGAGTGGACGAGGGCTTAAGTGTAACCGTGTTTATAAACACCCTGAAGAATTCCATATGGTATGCCGAATGTGCAGTTGGCTTAATTTGAAAAGATTAAATGTACTCAGGCAATGGCGGAGTTGTCTTTTTTTGCAAGTCAGTGCAATTTGTCAGTGGCAAGCCAGGAAGGGATGAACTTAGAAAAGTGCAGCTGGTGTGGCCTGTAAACCCAGTGGTAGGAGCATCCCAGGCAAGTCAGTGTGACAGCGGCTCTCTTGGTCACTCACATCACCTCCTCTCGGCACCACACACACACACACACACACACACACACACACACACACACACACACACGCACGCACTCTTGATTTAGTTTCTTGCTTCTTTTGAACCAAACAGAAGAGATTTTCCCTTAAGCATTCAGGAACAATGTGGGAAATGCTTAGCAACCTGGGACCAGGTATCTCAACCCATCCTGGCAGCAGCCTTCAATTAGTAGCCCTGATGCTGGCAGTACAGACCCTTCCTCTTCCAGCGCCAACTACCTGTGGGAGCTCAGACAATCATTTCCCCTCTCCAAGCTTCATGTCCTTATCTGTAAAATAACAGGCACGAACTTGGATGACTTAGGTCCCCTTCAGCACTAACATTTGTGATCTTTGACCCCCCCATGAGACAGGTAAGGGGGGTTACTCCTGTTCTCTCTCTTAGCATTAGTTTCTCCTTCAGAAAATGGACAGCAACCTCTTAGCTCACACGCCACTAACTAGCTAGGCAGTGGGCAGCAAGGAAGCTGGTGCTGGAGATTGGAAAGACGAGTGTAGTGACCAAAGACCTGTGGGGGCTTGAAAGGCAGACCCTTAAAACCCGGAGGTTTTAGGTTTACCTCAAGTAGAAACTTCTCTATCCCTTAAGGGAGTGTTATGGTAGCACTTCACTGTAAGGTATAAATTTCTCTAACGTTCAGGTATAAAAACAGGTAAAAATCCTTTTTTTCTGAGCCCTTTCTTTCTTGTTTATCAGGGATTAGCTGAGAGAGCAAGTCCAAAGCTGTGTTGGCTACCTCCTGGCGGGGAGGAGAAGGGGGACCTGGGTTAGGGGGCTCAGTGGGGGTCAGAGAGGAAGGCATGTGTGCAGGGTAAAGAAGCCTCAGGGTGGTGAAGGGGAAACCAGGGAGTCTGGAGCAGCCCCCGGACAGCTGACTTCTGAGGTCCAGCGTGGTTGAGATTGCACAGTTCATTTAAAGGGCTCAGAATGCGATGAACACCCTGAAAACACCGAGATGGGTTCATGGATTCAAAACCCAAGTAAACCACATGAACTTTGAATTCTCTGCTTTCAACATCCCATTTAAAATCTCTATGTATGCTTTAGGGTTAGTGAAAAGGAAACCTACAAATAATGAATATTTCATTCTGATTATGAAACTAATAAATAACAATGAAGTTCACTATCCATGCATAAGGGAAATGCTAAAAAAACCCCCAAAACTGCGGTATATCCATACTAAATAAAACTGCTATGGCTAAACTTATGTGTTGAGTGCAATCATTATTTACATAAAAAAGAAAGGCCCCCAGCAATGTCATATGTTATGTATGAGGATGTCATTATGTTAGTACATGCGTAGGAATTGACACCAAAGGACTCCCCAAGCAAACTGCAAATTCTGGCTGGACTGGGAGGGGAGAGAGGCAGTGGCATGGATTGCGTGATGATTAAAGGGGTTTAAAAGCCACAGTTTTCTTGGAATAGAATGTAAATAAAATTTGATTAAAATTAAAAGACTAAGATGGATCTGATTGCAATGATAGATACTGATTTCTTTCCCCCCCTTGAAGGAAACTGTTAATGGTGTTTACCTTTGGGGAGCAGAATCGACAGAGGGTGTAAACGGATGGGAAGTTCCACATTAATCTGATACTTCTCTGTGCTCTCAATTTTTCATCATGTTTATATGCTACTTTTTAAAAAATGCCAAGAGAATTTTCTGGGTGATAAGACAATGGATCTCTTTTTGTTCTTTTCTTTATATCCATCTCAATTAAAGGGAATTAATAGATGCTGTTTAGAAGGAACTTACACAGAGTAATATGTGATCCAGGTTGACAATTTTAAAAATAAAGGAAAGCATCAAAAACAGAGCTTAAATCGTTCATATTCTCCCAATCAGACATGATAGTCACAGATGACATTTTGATGGTTTCCTCCTCCAGTCTCTTTTCTTATGTCCATTAACTATCTATTTTAATAAAGTTGAGTTATATTTTGTTCAGTTTTGTATTCTGTTTCTTTTACTGAAGGTATTATGAGCATTTTCATGATATTAAATATTCTTTAAACAATTTAATTTATAATAGTTATATAAAACATTATGTATATACATACATATGTATATACATACATACTATATATAATTATGATTATATATATATATATATACACACACACATATATATATTATGATGCCAGTCGTTAAGAAGTTATAGTGATCAAGCACTGCATAAGGGCTTTACCTGTATTGTTTCATTTCTTCCTTCTGACAGGCCCATAAGGTAATGTTATCATCCCTATTTTATAGATGAGGAAACAAGGTTCAGCCAGGTTACACATCGAACTGGACCAAGGTGCCGGAGCCAGTGAGTGGCTAAGTTCTCAAACTCATATTGTCTTAACTACTGTGTTAAACAGCATCCACAACCCCCTACTATTAGCCATGATTGTCTATTTATCCGATCCCCTATTGTTGGACATATGCTTGCTTTAAAATTTTTACTGTGTTGAATTACACAGTGATGACTATCCTCGTACACACAGCTTTGGCCACATCTCAGAATCCCTTGCTTAAGCTAAATTCCTCAACGTAGAACTAACAAGTCAAAATGAGAGAGCGTCTTTCAATTTCTTGCAATACAGTGCCAGTCCCTTTTGCAGGCATGCTTGGGGGCTACGTATAGGCAAACCCTTCCAAAAGGAAAGGTGACTCTGAAGGAACTCAGGACCTTCTAATGATGACACTCGAGTCACATCTGGCACCCAGGGAGTTTTATTGAATTTCCCTGCAATGCCATTATGCTCTGTAAACAGAGTCAGGCAGAGCGGTGACCAAGGGCCCCCATCACACCATGTAAGGACACATCTTGCTACATGCCTCCTCTCAAGTTTTTATTATTTCAAATGTCAAATGCACCTTGCCGCAAGCCTTCTTGGTCTTCAATTTTTAAATCCACATGCATTTAATTTATTTATTGGATTTCTATAGAACTCGAGGGGAAATTTAATTCATATACTTCTGGTTCATCTTTGCTTAAATCACTTGATGGCTTAAAGAGCTTTGTTGGCTCTCTTAAATAAGAATTTTTTTGTGCAGCTTCTTTCCAGAGACAGCCTGCTTAGGAGGGGTTATTCTCATTGAAAAAATACGTACAAAGTTAGAAAGGTGATCGACTTGGGGAAGGGCAGGCTCTCAGCCATTTAAAAAAAAAAACATTCTTGCTAGTCAAGCAGTTACAGAAAGGTACAAATAGTTGGTAAAACAGTATCTTCTGTCTTGGCCTCAGTTCCATTTGGGAGCCGACCATTACTACAGGGATGGGCCAGGAGGCTCAAGGGCACCTTAAAATTTAAAAAATTTCTCCTCCAAAGAATTAATTGGTGACATCTGAACTCCCCAATCTGTTCTTCCTACTAAGATAACTGCATTGAGATAATTCCAGCCCAAACTTGATATTTTCTTAAGTTATTCCAACCTGGAGGTGATGTGTTATATGGCTTTGTTCTTTTGCTTTTTTCCTTTTTACTTATTATGGAAAATTTCAAACATTCAGAAAAGTTGAAAGGATGGCATGGTGAACACCCACATACACAACACTTTAATCCTAGAGTGATTAGCATTTTGCCCTTTTTTGCTTTATCACATATCAATCCATCTCTCTATGCATCTGTCAATTCATCTTATTTCTTAGTGGATTTCAAAGTAAATTGCAGACATCAAATGCAAGTCATTAACTAGAGTTCAATATTTATTTACATCTCTTTTTTTTCAGGAAAAATTTATGTAAGTGAAATGCAAAAATCTTAATTGCACCATCTGATGGGTTTTGACTAACATGTACCTCTGAGTAACCCTAGTCTCATCAAGATATAAAACATTCTACCCCCACAGAACTCTCTTTGTATCTTTTTGCAATTAACTCCTCATCCTTTGCTCCAGACCCTGATCTAATTTCTATCGCTACATATTAGTTTTGCCTATTCTAGAACGTCACATAAATGGAGTCATACTGGATGAACTATTTACTTTAGTCCAGTTACCATGGCTTTCTGTTGCTTGTGGCTACAAGCCTCCTCGCTGAAACACAAAGTAGCTGAAGTTGACCTTTCTTGCCTTATGTTAATTGGAATTTCTCAGGAACACAGAAAATGGAAGTAAAGTCAACCCTTTATTACTGGAATGACAACCTAGTTAATACCTTGCTAGAATGATAGTAAATGTGTAATAAAATTATCCTCCTTAATAAAGTAGCATTCAGTGGAGAGGCTTGCCAGAAAAATACAAGCTGTATTTTGGAAAGAATAGTTTCCCACTTGAGTTACCATCCTGCCTCACGGAACCACAATGGCCTGCCCTGTATTTAATGTGCTAGGATTGTGCCTGCCTCAGTATTACATCAAATACTAGAGTTGGAAGTCAAAACCAAGATTCCCTCGTGCTGCTGAGAATACCCTTGCAACGCCCTTTTGACCATGACCCAGCTGTAGTGGTGTTGGAGATGGAGCAGGTCACCAGTAGGTGGCGCTCTTCCTCTGAACCATGACAGCCTGGCCACTCCAACACCAGCTAAGCCCAGAAACTAGCCTACAGAAGGGCTCTGCCTTGGTGAAAGTGACAATAAAAGTCTTTAGATACTTTCAGTTTTGAAGGCTGTGGAGAAAGTCCTTGGCTGGAGTCCGTGGCAAGCTGTGTTTAACCATTTCAGAGCCCTTTACTTGGAAGCAGTAGTCTTAGATATCCTAAGACGAGACCTTACACCATCCTATTGAAAAAGGATGCTCGGTCCGTAATCAGTGTTAAGAATCAACGCTCAAATGTTTGGGGAAAGAAAATCTAGGAATGAAATTGGAGACTTCATAGAATCTGAATATGAATCAGTGATTTCAGAATAATTTCACTAGGGAAGAAATAGAACGATTCACTCCTATATTCTTTTATTTGTTTATTCAATATTCAACATTGGGGAGGGAATAGAGTCTACAATTTAAGAGACAGCTGTTGGAGTCAGACCTGGGTTTCTACCAGAGCAATTCACAGAGTGTCAAGTTTTTCATCTACAAAATAATATACTTATAGGGCATTTAATTCCTTGATTCAAAAAATATTTATTGATCATCCACTAAGTGCCAGACATTGCTCTGGGTATAACATGACCAAGGCAAGGCCACTGCCCTCACGGAGCCCTCTGGCCTGCTGTATTTTCAGAGATGGCTGGACCAGTATATGACATCCACATTCTCCTCCCCCCCTTCTTCTCCTCCTTCCTCTCCTCCATTTTCTTCTTTTATAAACTTTATTTTTATTTTATGTTAAACACCCTTGCAAACAATGAAAACAAACCAAATCATGAATCCATTTATTGTTTTGTTTTAAACCACTTTTGATTGACGTGTAAAAATCTCTACATATTTAATGTATACAACTCGATGTGAAACCATCACCACCATCAAAGCCGTAAACGTATCTATCACCTCTCAAAGTTTTCTCCTTCCCTCTTTCTTCTTCTTATTTTTTAAATTTTTTTGTGGTAAGAACACTTAACATAAGATCTACCCTCTTAGCAAATTTTAAATGTACAATACAGCATTATTAGCTATAGGTACTATGCAGTATAGTAGGTCTCCAGAACTTATTTATCTTGCAGAACTGAAACTTTGTATCCTTTGGCAATCCCGTCAGTCTCTGGCAACCACCATTCTACTCTCTGCTTCTATGAGTGTCATTTTCAGATTCAATCCATAAGTGAGATCATACAATATTTGTCTTTCAGTGTGTAGCTTAATTCATTGAGCACAGTGTCCTCCAGGTCCACCCATGTTGTCACAACTTGCAGAATTTCCTTCATTTTTTAAGGCTGAATTGCATAGCATTGTATGAATGTACCCCATTCTCTTCTTACAGTGTGACACTGGCACTCTTCCGTGGAGAGGTGGGGGGTCTGTATTCTCTGCCCTTGATCCAGGACAAGCCTGTGACTATGGTGGAAACGATGCTACGTAACCTTCGAGGCTGCATCATAAAAGGTGAGAGGGTGTTCTCCTGGCCCTCTCCCTTGGGACATCTGCCTTGGGATCCCTGAGTTGACATACAGGAAGTCCAGTTACATCGTTGCTGCTGTGCTGGAGGGATCACCTGGAGAGACCACACAGAGACAGAAAAAGGTGCCCAAGGAGCCGTTGTCCCAGCCTCTAGTCTTTAGTCTTCTGGCTGAGGTCCTGAGTGCTCAGTCATCCCCATCGTTCCTTAGCTGACGTCCTTACCTTCATAATCTGGGAGCACAATAAATGGCTGCTTTATACGACACCATTGGAGTAATTTGCCATGCCACCCTAGTAACTAGAATAAGCTTTATGCTAGTTGGAGAGACAGAAAGTCCAGTGGACAAATAAACAAATAAGATACTGTCAAACATGGCTACAAAGAACGGAAAATAGGGTGATGTCGCGGGGGAGTGGGGAGGGAGAGGCAACCCCAGACAGAATAAGGAAATCTTGGCAGAAGAGAGAATATTCGCACTGTGGAGACCAGCAAATATAAGAAGGGGCATTCTGGGGTCAGAGGTAACAGCAAGTGCAAAGGCCCTGGGGCAGGCTGGAGCTCGGCACATTCCAGGAACTAAAAAATGGCCGGTGCCACTGGATTCTAGTGAGGGAAGGATAACAGTCCAAGCTGAGGACAGAGTAGATAGGGGCATCTCAGTTAGGGACTTGTAGTCTAGAGCTAAGGGTTTGGATTTTTATCCAAGTGTCATGGGAAGCTATTGAAAGATTCTTAGCGATGGAGAAATATGGTTTTATTTTCATTTTAACAAGATCCCTTTGGCTACTGTGTGATGAAGGGATGGAAAGGTAAGAATTGAAGTAGGAAGGATGCTTCCCAGCCCAAGTAAGAGTTCATGGCAGCTTGGACCAGCCCAGAATTCGTGGATGTAATAACAATGACGACAATGACGAACGTTGCCTGCATGGTTTTTGTATGCAGGCATTCTTTCAAGTACTTTACGTGGATTATTTGATTTTGTCCTCACAACAACCCTGTGATGTATGTTCTATTTTTATCCCAAATGAGAGTTCCAGTACTTTGCCCATTATTACGTACATAATACATAGATGGGGGATGCAGTTTCTTAACCCAGGCAGGGCCACCACCGAATGCTGCTTCCCAGGGTGGAATCCAGTGGGAGGATTCAGGACTTGTTAAATGATTGGATTTGGAGGCGGGCGAAGAGAGAGCTCAGGATGATGCCTTTTTTTTTTTCAAGATTTTTTTATTGGGGAATTGGGGGAAGGGGAACAGACAAGCTGCTGTCGTTTTGTTCTTCAGTCTAGTTGTGGAGGACGTTGCTTCACGGGCCCAAGTTGGCACCATCATTGCGCTCTTCCCGGGCGAGGCAGATCAGTCACCGGCTTCTGGACGGCCACTCACGGCGGCTGCTGGCCGCTCACGCTGGCTGCTGGCTACACACGGTAGCCCGTGGCAACCCACTGCAGCAGGGGCTGCAGTCTACACCGTCCCCGGTGACTCATGGCAGCCCAGCTCCAGGTTGAGCTGTTGTTCAGCATCTTAGCTGTAGAGGGCAGTGTCACTGGCCCTCATATGTGGGTCCGAACCGGGGCCCTCTGGCGTCCCAAGCCAGTTCTTAACCATCGCGCCACTCGGCCAGCCCGATGCCTTTTGTTTTGATATGGGCAATCAGGAGGGAGGCGGTGCCATCTACTGAGATGGGAAAGTCTAAGGGAAAAACCAGGGTAGGCAGAGGCAAGGGTTCTCTCATCATAAGAATGAACAGTAATCGTGACACAATGAGCATAATAGAGGTGAATATTTATTGATTGCCTACCATGGGCAAGCATTCTACCTAAACCAACTCCTTTACAGTAATACCTTGGTTTGTGAGCATAATTCGTTCCAGAAACAAACTATTCGTATTGCAAGACATCGCTCGTTTACCACGTTAAAGTGTATTAGAAATGCTTGCTCGTCTTGCGGAACACTCGCAAACCACGTTTTTCGCAATCCAAGGTTTTACTGTAATTATGCCACAACCTGAAGAAGAAAGGCACCCTTATTTCTTCATTTTACTGAGGAGAAAGCTAAGACACGAGGAGGTTGAGAAATTTGTCAGAGGTTCCAGAGCTAGTAAATTATGGACTTGGGATTCAGGCTGGCTGGCTGCCTGTTCTAACCACGCACACGCTGCTCCTCATTAGATGACCAAGTGTTTGGTAAGTGGGAAGCACAGTGCCTGGTGTACAATAAGTGATCGGTGGTAGCTGCTATTATTATTATTACTATTATTGAAGTGTAATTGACCTTCTCTGGTGTATGTGACATTGTGTTACTAAGAAATAGAACACAGTCAGTATCCTCAGGAAAGATGCCACGTCTATGGCAAATCCACACTCAGACACCTAGAAGTTTAAATGATTCCAGACAACCACATAACAATGCAAACCAGCCTCAGAAGAGGTGCCACAAAGCAGTGTGTGATGAAGGGCTGAAGGAACGGCATATATCTTACTATACAGATTTTTTTCAAGGATCCAGGGGAATCTTAAAGCCTTGGTGCCAGGATTATTAACACATGTGATCGCAACAGGGAGAATCCTTCTCTATAATTCATTGTGCCCTGTCAGGACCCAAACCAAATGTCAAAGATTGGAATAGTGACATTTACACTGTTTTAATTACCCAGCAAGATTAGTGTTTGTGGACTTGTTAAGTAGTTCCCAAAACAAAGCCATGAAATTTAATGGTTCTTTTGTGTAACAAAATTCATCCCCCTTTCTTTCTCTTTAATCCATCTCTCTCTCCCTTCCTTCCTTCCTTCCTTCCTTCCTTCCTTCCTTCCTTCCTTCCTTCCTTCCTTCCTTCCTTCCTTCCTTCCTTCCTTCTTTACTTCTCTCTCTCTCTCTCTCTCTCTCTCTCTCTCTCTCTCTCTCTCTCTCTCTCTCTCTCTCTCTCTCTCTCGGGAGGCAGTGTGGACAAATTTCTCCTTGATGTTTTGATACAATAAAAATGAAAAAAGCTTGAGCTGCTTTCACCTTTTCTTGCGTTTTAAAGCACTATTTTTATTATTTTTTTCTCTCTGTGGTTCCCCAAATGCCAGGGAATCACATTGGTAAGCCAAGCTATGTTTTGGGAAGCTTTTCACATTTCCTTAAATATTTTTTCAAAGAAATAAAAAACCCAGAAAATTTAGAAATAGAGAACATTTAAAAAGAAAAATCACACCACTCCAACACAACTACTGATAATAACTGGGTGTGTTTCCTTATAGATTTTCATTTTCCCATGCTTATTTTATACAATTGTAAGTCTACTGTCCTTACAATTTTGTATCCTGCTTTTATATGTAAGTGTTTATCAGGTACACCTTTCGATGTTATTAAGTAATCTTCCAAATTTTGCCGGAAGAGTCCATTGAGTGCACCTCCCTTAATTTCTAAACTATGTAACTAAATCACTTTTAGAATAAGGAAATGAATAAATAAAACAAAATACATAAATTAAACAGTGTGACTCTTTCCCTTAATGTTGAACTTGGCTAGACCTTGTGTACATGGGTTGAGAGTTCTGGCTCTGAGTTCTGCCACTTCCTAGCTGTGTGACCTTGAACAAGTTACTTACCCTCTCTGGGCTTTAGTTTCTTCACCCATTAAAATGTAGATAATGACAGTGCCTACCTCCTAAGGATGGGATAATTTGCATTGAAATATCTACGACAATTCCTGTCATATTATAGCGACCAATAAATGTCAGCTATAATTACTATAATGATCATTATTATTATTGAAACTTCCAAACATGATTTTGGTGCAATGAGTACTGGAGGAGGAATCATAAAGTTTGAGCTCCAGACCTGGATGAGACGTGCACTTGTTGCCGGTTTCTTTACCTGTAAAATGAAGTGCTAAATACCTGTCATGTCTCTTTCGAAAAGAACTTGGAACAGGATAAAAAGCTCTATGAATGTAAGACCTCATGCACAAAAGATCACATGCACTCCGTGTGATCCCAGAGGCACAGTCCCCTAGCCATGACTGGGGAGAGCTGGGGGCTGGGGAGCTCCCAACACCTCTCTGATTACCAGACCTCATTACAGAGCCACTTGTGCTGCTTGGAACAATGCTGGCAGAACACAATACTATGCAAAGGTCAGCAGACTGTCCCACCTCATGCCTTGGCGTCTCCTGCCCTCCCACTTGCAGAAGGCTGAGAGCCACGTGGTTCTGCTGTGCTAAGGAAACTCACACCTCAGGCTTGGTTTTCTTTGTGGTTTTTTTTTTTTCTGTATTCATTTATTTTAGATATTCTATCAATGCCATTTGCACGGCCCAGGTTAGAAGTTGTCAGCATTTCCCATTTAGACTGCTATTTCCAGAGGATGGTAATTTGATCGCAACATTTGTTCCTGGCAGCAGCAGGCCAAGGAGAGGTCTCAGCGCAAAAGCACCTTCCACCCACTTAAAAACAACAGCTACTACGATGCACTTCTTATGTGACCAATTTAAAATGATGGAGGTCGACTAAAAAACACCAATATTTTGAATTCTGGAAGACTGAGGAGGTTGTTTCGACATCGGCATGAAGTTCATGGCTGCAGGTCATCAAGAGTTCATTCTCTAGCCTCCCAGCAGGACGGCAGAAGCTGCCAAAGTGTTCCTGTGTGTAGCCACAGACTCAGGCCAGGTTCTTCCTCCGGGGAGAATGGGTTTGCCTGTGCTGCCTCCTAGCCCTTCCTCCTCTTCACCTCTCCTCTCCGTGGGAAGATGGATTAAGTGGAGAGGGGAGGTCAGAGTCAGCTCCTCCTTTTTGGGAGTTTGCCCAGCGAGGGGAGCAGGCTTAGCAGGGACCAGGGAGGAGACAAGAAGACACATTGTTATTCAGGGGCTGACAGCCCACATTTGCGTGTTTCACCATATATCACCTCCCCGGTCATCATAATGAGAAGCCTGAGAGGTATTCTGGGAATGAGTTGCTCCTGTTTCAGAGACTCAGTGATTCCAGCGATGTTTATTGAGCACCTACTATGTGTCTAGTGCTTTGGGCCTTGCTGGATGTGTGAATTTGAACAGTAACATGCTGCCTCTTCCTAGGGAGCCTCGGCTCGTGTGTAAGACAGTCTCAGATAAATGTGCAATTTTGCCAGTGATGAGGACTGTGAAGGGAGACCCGAGCTGGATTGGAGGCGTAATTTGGAGTGTTAGGACAGAGAAGCCCTCTCTGTGGATGTGATGTTTCACCTCAGAAAGGGAGGCTGTGTTGGAGGTGTGGGGTGTACTTTGAGAGGCAGATGCATGACCAACACCATCTTTTGGACAATTACTACGTCCACGTACCAGGCATCCTGCCGGATTTGGTTTGTTTGAGCAGGGGCATCGTTGGATGTGAGGCTTGGATACCTATTCAAACTGCTTAAATTAGGAGGGAGATTTGTTAAAAGGGGGGACTTTGATAGGACCCAAGGGTAGTAAGCATCGCCAGACCTTGCAGGGAGTGGGCTGGGAAATGAGTGGCTTCTTCCCTCCTTCCCTCACATTATTTATTCCCTGTTGGGGACGAAATCCTGGCTCCCTGCTTGGCTTTTTCTGACACCACCACAGTACGGAGATTGGGGTACCTCGCTACAGCCCAGCAAGAGGGAGAGTCTAGGCTATTGGCTTTTGCTGGTAGGAGTGGGGGTAGGGCTGCAGTGTTTTCCTGTGGCGTTTTGTGTCTGAAGCAGGGTGGTTATTGTCTAACAGTTTTCTGTCTTGCTTCTCATCCCCTGTCCTGACGATGTTGGTAGAGAGACCAGGCGTCTGTCCTCGTCAGTGTTTCTAGAGTTCTAACTTCCCTAATATCCAATCTGGGATATGCGAGGCTAAAAGCAAACCTGGGG
This sequence comes from Hipposideros armiger, assembly GCF_001890085.2. Classification (NCBI taxonomy): domain Eukaryota; kingdom Metazoa; phylum Chordata; class Mammalia; order Chiroptera; family Hipposideridae; genus Hipposideros; species Hipposideros armiger. The sequence continues at coordinate 2,106,852 of NW_017731418.1, forward strand.
AATTCATCCTGATGTCATTCCTTGGACCCTATGTTCCCTAACCACTCAGCTTTCTTTCAGAGACTCCTTATATTTGTCTTTATAATGTCTACTGTTTTTACTTGTGCTTCGTAGGAAGAATAGGGGAAAGAATTCTACTGCATCTTCCTGAAAACAGAAGATGTTCAATATCCTTTTAATCAACTACTTCTCTACTTAATCAGTCAGAGTCAGATTCTGTTGTTTAAAACCAGAGTTCTTAGTGGTGAATGACTACTCAAGCAGGCTTCAGCAGAACATGCCTTAGCAGAGGATGGTAAACAAACCCTGGAATCGCCTGGGGGGTCAGAGAGGAGTTGTGAAGCCAGCAACCAGGCCCAAACTACATCTGGGAACAGCTGCAGGGGAGATAACACTGCTACCATCACTGGGCCTTCACCGGGCACAGATGCTGAACATGGTTTCCGAGGCCACACTGCCCCTCGAAGATTCTGCCCTCACCGTTGTCAGGGGGAGTTCACTGTGGGACCTGCTTCACCGACTCACTTCTGATTCAAAGTCTTGTGTGTGGATGTTTGATTAGAGGCCAAGTCAGTGTCTATACTTGGCTGCAAGGGATGCTGGGGAAACCAGTTTTGGGCTTGTCTTATGACAATAAGGACATTTCCAAAATATAGAAAGGGTTCTAAGTGGCCCAAACCATGACAAATGCCCATTACAGAGTTTATTTTAACACTGTACATGAAAAACCAGGTAAGGACCCAAACTAAGGAGCGGGTAGAGGTGATGAAGAGGAGAAAATGTATTTGAGAGATGGTACAGAGGTAGGATCGACAGAAGTTCATAACAGGTTGGGTGTGAAGTATGAACACGTGGGGAGAATCTAGTTACTGGTCACATATCTATGATTTTAAGAAAAAGATAACCAGTTCTTGAGTCAGTGGCTGATAAAAAATCAAATTACTGATTCCTGGAACTCTTTTATTGGGAAAAACTTTCCTGAAGAAAAGCACAGAAAACAGAGTTCATTTGTTTTTTAGTTTTAGCACCCATTGTTATTGGGCCTTTCAACAAACCAACTTTAGTTTCAAGGGTGCTGCAAGCTAATAGCTTTAGAAACAAGCTAAGCGGATCTCCAAGACAAACAAAAAATACCCTGAAGAGTATTTTTCCTCATAGTATCATGACATAAATATTTTCTTGTACTTATCATTCTTATATCCCATCAGCTTCCAACATTTATTTGGAAGATTTTTCAATACAACACATGGAATAAACAAACAACACAACAAAACAAAACTCCACATCATTACAGGGGTTGAAGAACAAGAGCTGAGTATTGAGGCCAAGGAGGAAAGGAAAAATTATAAATGAAAACCTAGGTTAAAGAAACTAATGGAATTGAGCCCAAAACTCTGCTATGATATTCCTAGCATCAAAGGAGAAAGAAAATTTGAGGGATCGTGTACATGTGCTTGTATGGACTAATTGTGTGCCACCATCATTTCTATTTTGAAGCTCTAACCCTCAATGTGAATGTATTTGGAGCTAGGGCCTTTACAGGAGCAAATGAGGTTGTAGGGTAGGGCCCTGACCTAATAGGGTTAGTGACCTTGTAGAAAAAGCACATGAGAGCTTCCCCTGACTCCTCATGTGAGGACACAGAGAGAAGGCAGCGTCTGCAAGCCAGGGAGAGAGCCCTCACTAGGACCTGTCCCTGCTGGCACCCTGATAGTGAGAACAGCCTCCAGGATTGTGAGAACAAAAAAAAAATTTCTGTTGTTTAAGCCACCCAGTCTGTGGCATTTTGTTATGGAGGTCTGAGCTGACTTAGACATGTACTGTACATGTCCGGTTATCGACACAGAAACTGTTGTCCCAGTTTTGAGCTCTGAGAGTAGCCCAGCATGCAGGCGACTTGGATAAGACACATTGAACAATGCGTTAAAATGTGATAGCAGTTTCCCAAAACACATAAAAAGACCTTATAACAGCTCCTGATAAAAAGCTGATGCCTGAAAGTTAAATCACAGTTTTTTGAAGAGATTTTTGGGGACCAAGTCATGTCATACAGGTGCTACGCTTCCTGGCAATGGGACTTGATGAGAGGTGTGTAGCAATTGGCAGCAAGGTAGAGTTCCCGTCAGCATCCAGGAGCTGGTGCTACGTCCAGCCCATATTTTCTGTGCTGCAGCCCACAAGTTGGAACACCCATGAGAGGATAGCATGTGTGTCAATTTTACATGTGCCAGATGACAGCAAAGGGGCTAGCCCAGCTTCAGGAAAATGTCCGATCAAGGTCACAGAAGAAAAAAATGCCTTCAAGAGCCAGACAGGTGGGGCCAGGGTACCTAGTTAAAAGAAGGCAGCTGATTTTTTTTTTTAAAGAAGCCAGTCGATGCCCTACAAGAATATTCTGCCTGTCAGAAGACATCTAAGGCAGAATGAATCCGGAGGACCCCGTTTGTGGGCCTCACAAAAAGCAAGACTCTTCCTCACAGATATTAACTATTCCATCCAAATTATAACTAACAATTCAAATGAAGACAGCTGGTGAGAATGAAGACACTTGAGTGCAGGTAACATCAATAGTAACGACCCTATCACAAGGTTTTATCACAAGGGTTTGGAGAGAGGATCTCCTTCCCACTGCTGTGGAGTGCAGGTTGTTTTTTTTTCCTTTCTTTATTTGCCTGGGCTTGTTTCCCACCCATGTGTCCTTCAGCGGGGTTTCTAAATGGGTTAACAACACCCTCCCTCGAAGTGCTTGGTCAGGATATTTGTCGCTGTTTTGCAGCCATGGAAAATGCACACAGGGATTGAAAGGCCCAGTTCATGCAACATTGCTCAAAGGATTTCGGGATTCCATTACTGCACAAATCCTTTAATTAAAGCCAGTTCCTCCAGGCCCCTGTTGCCCGGGCCCAATCCACAGCGTCCCTGGCGACCTTGGGAGGGTTGATTAATTGACGAGTTGGCAGTGCAACCATTCCTTCAAAGATCCCAAGATATATCTGCTACAACAAAAATGCCCCTAGACACCATATGATCTTGTATTTTCAGGGGCTCTTAAAATTTATCTGCAATGTCTCCCCCATGTGACTAATGTCTGCTGCTGTCTACTCAGTGGCTGTTTCGACCCCGTCACCCTTCCTCTCTGAGGCAAAAAGAACTCTTCAGCTAGAAGGTATTTTTGGAAACTCAAGAGGGCATTTTTGCAATTTGGTCATAAGAAGCAACATTCTCCACTGGGCCCAAGTCACCGTTGGCATCAGAGTGGCCAGATTTTTAAAAACTATCTCTGCCCTGGCTTTTCAGGGATTCAGCAATAAGCAATTATATCTGGGAAGCACCAACATCTAGATTCTGCTTATCAGAAGAGTGAATTGAAGGGAAACTGGATAACGTAGTAAAGTCAGGCGGGAGAATTTTTCCATGGCAACTCTTAGGGGTGACTCTAAACGCTTCTCTTTTGTAATTCTGGGAATGTTCCTTTTGCCTGTGTCAGCACCCTAAGGGCAATGCTCTAGTGAAACTGAGTTCCAATTCATCTTCATAGAACCCTGAGAAACAAGAGCATCCAACCAAAGACAAACTTGAATAATTGTTTGAAGGAAAATGGGCTCTGTAAGATTTGTCCATCTGAGCTCAATGATGGGTCTGGGCAGGTATATTTGAGACAAGAAGCTTGATAAAAGCTGTTTACTAGAAGGAGAAGAATTTGCAGTTCCTAATCCTGGAGGAAAGAGGAAAGAAGGCGAGAGAGGGAGGGGAGGAGGAGGAGTAGGCTGTAAAGGAGGCAGAAGTCTGTAAAGTTAGTTTATGTCTCCTCTCTGTGAACCACACTCCTCCATCTTTAGAAGATTCATCAACTTAGGTGCTCTTTTAAAAGCCAAGTGCATTCCGGGGCCTCACGTGGCCCAGTCTTAAGTTGATGTCATGGACAAAGCAATGCAGTCCTCTAGCCAAAATTAATAACTAATTCCAATCTTTACTTGAATGTCTGTAATAGCATAGACAGAAATGCAGTTAATAAACCACATGAGAAGGAGTATAGAGCAGGGCTGAGAGCATGAACTCTGGGCCAGACAGCCCGAGTTTGAGCTTTGGCCCTGCCACTTACAAGCTGTGTGATCTTTGGGGAATCGCTTAACCTCTCTGTGCTTTAGTGCCCTCATCTGTAAAATGAGGACGATAATAATACCTACTTATTAGGGTGGTAATGAGAATGAAATGAGTTCATATTTGTCAAGCTTTTGAAACAGTACCTGACACATAGGAAGGGCTACATCGATGTTTATTAAATAAACACATCTGAGGATCCACTTTCTCAAAACACTCAACTGAAACGGTGTTTCTAGTTTTCCTCTACCATTTCTTTTCACAATTTTCCTCCTCTTTTCTTTTGCTCTCTCTCTCTGAGAAAGATCTCTGCGTTTTCCAATGTAGTCCCCAAACTTTTATTCCCATCTCTCTCCCTCCAATGGACTACTCAAGACAGGACAGTGCAAAGTAGAACACATGAGACTTTTCCCTGTTAACTCAGGGTGAGGGGTGGGAGAAGGGCCAGGAGTTCACACTTTTGGATAATGCTTTCCTGTTATATCTGATGTGAGTGACCATAGGGGAGAAATTTGAGGAGGACGCTGTTTCACATCAGGCAGCAGATCCGAGGCAGCAAGAGGAGACGTGGACTCTGTAGGAGACTTGGAGAACCCGAGATCACCTAGGACTCACAGAATCCTTGGCAACTTTTGACTTCCACAGGCTCTGGAAATATGGGAAGCGTGATCCAACTTCTTTAACGTCTTGAGAAATAGGAAATGTGAAGTACTATTCAGAATATGGAAAAACGCCAAAATGTTGCTTTTTTTTTTTAAATGGGGATAAATATTTACCAGAACCCTGGCAACAAGTGGGAGACAGATGGCTAGTGTCCAAGAACTTAATCTATTGAACGGAGGGAAGACAATTATTTGGTTAAATAAGTACATAAAATGTTTAGTATACATAAAATGGTATACATATACATATATTCATTTCCACACACAAAGGACCATATGTTTATGTATGTGGAAATAAATATATTCAATAAGCGGGTTTAGAAGAGCATGTTAGTAAGAGAAGCGATATAGTGACAATACAGAAGACTCTACAATCTGGAAACCTACAAAATGAAGTGAGTTAAGGAATCAGCAAGAGACCCATCATGTAGCTCAGTGGTCTCAGCTAAAAACGGAGGGCACCAGCTTCTCTCCTGGCTTTCCTGGTAATAGTATCCCTCTGCTCATGTTAATGACATTATAATGAGCAAAACCACATGCAAATATGTAAATAGGAAGGGTGGGAGAAGACAAAAGTTTGAGTGACTTGCCCAAGACATAGGGTTGTGAACTTGGACTCTCGCTTGGCTATTGTTTCTCCCTCTGGCCTGATCAAAATGAAATAAAGGAAGCGCGGGTCGGTGCCGCCCACATTGCCTTGCCCATCCTATTGTTGCCACAGTTATGCTGAATTGTCTGTAGACCAAAGAGCTGTAGAACGTCTTTTCCTGGCGGGTCAAGGGGTTGATGTGAGTTGCCTGCAAATATGAGCCTTGCTGACCCTCATCCTGCTGCCTCTAAAGAGGGATAGAATACCCAGGATGGCTTTGTGGACTCAACTTACATCCACGTGGATTCTATGTATAAGAAACAGATATTG
>NW_017731418.1:2113168-2156529 GCF_001890085.2 Hipposideros armiger
AAAAAAAGGAAAAAAGAAGAAACAGATACTGAGAATAAGCACGGAGGATAGAATTATATAACCAACTTTGTCATTCTTCCATCTTCCCCAGCCTATAGGTAGAAACTCAGGTTGGTGCCATTAGCTCACCAGTCACTCTTGGATAATAAAACATTATTTGGTCACTTAAAAGTGACTAACGTCATAAACACAGTATGAATTTTAGTAATTTAAAAATTCTCAGTCCCACTGAGGGAAATGATTACTCTCATTTTTTTTTCAGGTAAGGAAATTGAAGTTTAGAGAGAATAATTGATTTAATCAAGGTCTCAGAGGTAGAAAGTGGGGAGCCAGGATTCAAAGCCACAACCCATGTCATTGTCACTCTGCAGACCACAATTTTCCCTCTCTGTGAGGTAACTCCAAAGAGGCCCTCACTCTCTCTCCAGCCTGTTTTATCCACCCTTGGGAAAGTGAGGAGTGAAGGGTTGAAAATCAGGTGCATTTCAGCCTCTTAGAATGTCCTGTGCAGGTGGTGTTCATAGAGGCAGAACTCGGAGATCACATGAAAAGTAACACTTCCCATTCTGGGAAAAGAGGGCAATTGTGTATAAGCAGTTTCTTAATCTTCAGACCATGAATGATCTCCTGGTGAGAAGATAAGTATTTTCTTTTAGGGGTGTGTGTGTGTGTGTGTGTGTGTGTGAGACTTTGTAAATTATCTTTGTGAAAATAACATTTTGTAATGTAAAAGTGTTTTTGACATGTGGTTTCACCGCAAACAAATGTAGGATAAAAGGGATGTTACTGTACATGGTTAGTAACGAAAACACTAATGATTACCCCGACTTCCTGTTGAGAAGAGTGTCCATTGATAGGAATGGATGACAATACACCTTATCATCGAATGCGCATTTCTGCCTTTCTTATATTGGGCCAAGCTTAAGTTGGAAAATATCAAGGAAAAGAAATGATGTCAAAATTTACATGTATCCTTTGTTTTAATTTTTATCAATGAACATGATAAGGATTCCCTCCCCACTCTCGCCCAAAAGCCACAATGATTATTGTGTGGCAAAATTATGACTATCTATTCTGAAAATACATTGGACAATGCAGACACTTCTCATGAGAAGTTTTGATTTTAAAATATTAGAACTGTATTTAAACTAGTATTGTCTTGGCACAAAATCCTTTTGTTGAAACAGCTTACATAATTGCTTATTCACCCTTTAAGTAAAATAATATATATATATTTACATATATAGTACATATATACTCTACATATAGTACATATATACTACATATAGTGTGTATATATATATATATATATATATATATATATATATATATACATTTATTTAGAAAGATTTGGGGAAGTCCTTGTTTTGTGGATTTGACCTAGCTTATTTGGAATTTGGAGCAGATAAAGAATATAAAAACAACACCTCTGTCAAATGACCACCCCTCTGACATTGTTGACATTTCTTTTAATACAATGTCCTAGGAGAATGTGGAGTTTGGAGCTGCTGCAGCCATCTTGCGACCATGAAGGGGAGGTCAAGAGAATTGCAGAGCCGCTGACCCAGAATTCTGACATTGTGGAGCTGCTGAACTAACACCAGAATTCCCTAGCTTCAGATTACCCAGGAAACAAAATGCTTTCTTACTATTTACTCTATTTTAGTTAGATATTTTCTTACTTGCCCTCCAAAGCAGCTTAACAAATAGATAGGATCCCTGATTCAAGCCCTGCCTCGGATGATGCTGGTGCGTCTTGGCATAAGTCTTCCCTCATTTGGCAAAGAGCTTTGGGTACACTAATTCTTTTGTGAGTCAGCATTTAATATTTTCTAAAGGAAAACTCAATCTGATTGGATATCAAAGATGACATGCGCAGACCTTGTCAAATTATATATTACAGTTTCAACTTCTATTTTAAGGTAAATACCATTATGTTTTTTAAATTTAAATGTACTTTTGAGCAAATTTGATATTGAATTTTTGTTTTATCACATTTTTTTCTTCCTGGAATTAACCATCCATTTTTGAATAATCAAATATGTTTTTTAAAAAAAGTTGAACACACATGAAGTAAAGACATCTCTAATGTAATAAGATCATTGCATGTAATTTTTTCCTACTTAGATTTTTATGAACATTTTTCTGGGGAGGGATTCTATGCTTTTCATCAGATCCTCAAAAGAGCATGTTGTCGCACGGGTAGTAGGCTTACTGGGTGATCACTTTGTAAGGTATGTAAATGTCAAATCACTATGTTGTACACCTGAAACTAATATAATATCGTATGTCAACTGTAAATGAAAAATAAATCAAAATAAATACATCACCAGATGGGAAAAAAGAAAAAGGAGTCTGGGACAGAAAAAAACGTTCTCTTATGGAAAGTCTACTTGGTGGGTTGTTGTGGAAGAGAGTGACAGCAGCCTGTAGATCTACTGGAAAAGAAATTTGGGTTTATGGAGGCAATATACCACAGTGGATGAAAGTGTCGCTTTTTAGAGTCTAACATCTCAGAGCCTCCATTTTCTAAAGCAAAAAAGAAAAAAATGGGATTATAATGATCCACCTCTTAGGTTTAATGTTGTATGTACATCATCCATTGAATGTAAAATAATATTATAGGGTATAATGTATATAAAGTCATTAGCATAGTTTCTGGAATATAACACGAGTTCGGTAAATAATAAACAGTGACCTGGTACATTTGAGGACCATCTGCAGGGCTGAAATACTGATGCCAACAGATGCCCCTGAGTCAAAGAAAGGAAGAGAGCGTTAGGCAGTCAAAGAGTTGGAAGTCAGCCCGGATGAATAGAATGTGCATGGGGTTCTCTAATCCACTTTTGGCACTTACCCTGTGACTTAGAACAAATTACCTCCCTTCTCTGAGACTCAGTTTACTTATCTGCAAACTGGCATGCTGTGAACCTCCTGAGGATGTTGTGAAGGTTAAATGGAGGAGGTGTGTCTGTACAGCCTCTGGCCCAGTGGAGGTGTTCTGTAAATGAAAACTATTCAACCCTCCCTCAGCCCGTCCATCTCGATTCTAGTGCTGTCTTTGTGCATGACCAGTGACACAGAGGTCCATAGGCAGGTATAGGTAGATAAATAGAATATTCCAGATCAGTGCAGATGCACAGGAAGGCTGAGGCCTTGCCAGGGGTTATGTCATAAGCCCAGGCACTGGTGGAGGCTGTTTTTGTCCTGCTGTGGTTTAATCTGTCTCCCTCTGGGTCCCTGTGGGGCCTCTGGAGCCGCAGGAGTCTGGAACGTTTCCCAGTATCTGAGGTCCACACTGGGACAGGGGTGGGAGTGGGGTGGGAAAAACATGCTAGCTCTTGTGTTTACAGAAATTATTGTTGTCATTGCTGTTATGCTGAGGCAGTCACATTGCCTTCCAGAAAACTGGATGGGGGAGGGGATAAAATAAAAATTTGGGGGGGGGGAATACCATTGAACTCATTCAACGTCCTCAAGCACACAGCTTGAGTTTTTCACTTCTTTCTAGCCAATCTGGATTTCCTTACCCAGCGTCTTTTTCTTTATAGTGTTTATCATGCCGTGAAATGACAGTATATATATTTCCTACTTATTTGTTGTCTGTCTTCCTTATAGAAGATTTGCTGCATAAAAGCAAGGACCAGATCACATGCACTAATTAGATCGTGGTACACAGGGTGAGTAGCCAAATTATTGACTAACTGAAGGATGGGATGTTTAAAGGAAGTTTTTGGTTAAAGAGAATAGTTTGAGTTGCTGTGACAAGGTAGATTATTTTTGAAACATCAGCTTTTGCTAGATTTCCACCTCCCTTTTATTATACACGAACATCGGCTGGGTCCAAGTGCCTATCTATACTTTGGTCTGCTTCTCCACCTCCAGTCCTTGCTGCCCTGTAGCATGAGACATCCCTCCCCTGTTGATCTCAGGTGTGACGAACTTTAGCGATGTGAGTGGAATTACTGGGCGCCCCTTCCAGGCAGAAACTTTCAGATCCAGCATATGATTCATCGTGTTCCTTTTTTTTGGCCCCTTGTGATCTTGGAATCATGTGATAAGATGGCATTTCTGTCCGTCAGATTTCTGAGGGGCTCCAGGGAGTGTCACTTACTTGTCAACATATGATGGACAGGAGATGTGAGTGAGAAATGAACTTGGTGGGTTTTAGCTGCTGAGGTTTTCAGATTGTTATTGCAACCTAGCCTATCACCTAGCTTATCACGATAGACCCAATGTCCATTTCAATCCTGCCTGCTTTATCCTCTCTTATCTTGACCCCAAACACAGGCACCACGGAGCCAGGGAAAGAAAGGAATTTCATTTATAGAGTGCTGTCTAAGTGCTCAGAGTGGTGCTAGGTGTTACTCCCAAAGCCATTTTATTTCACTCTCTCACACAGAGCAAGGAGATGGGCAGGGACTCCTAGCTCCAGCACAGGGTTGAGGAAACGGAGCCTTGGAGAAGGTTAATCCCCGGGAGCAGAGTGTCTCAGTCTCCACTCCAAAGCTCCCCCTCTTTCCACTACAGCAACTGTCTCTCCCTGAAATGCTTGCTAAGGTCATTCTGGGAGAGAAGATTTTGGATCTTAAAAAATATAATAACCTTTACTAATGACCTGGTAATTGTTTTTATAGCTTCTCAATGAAGTGTGAAGTGTTCTAAGAGACAGCACAGGACAATTTCCTTTGATGGTGAAGTTTTCCAGACAACGATTGCCTCACTCCTCTGGGCTCCTGGTGCCCTGACTTTGGAGTTCAGAGTGATATTGAACTGATGTTGAGCTTTAGGCCTGGAAACTTTGAAAAACTGCAGAGATTGGGAGGAATAATGACTCTGTCTTGCTTTATTTTAAAGCATTAATCCTGCCTTTCTTTTTAAAAAATGGCCACATAATAACGTATGAACAAATAGTGAATAGCTGGCATTTAGCAAGCACTTACCCTGGGCCACAACTGGGGTCAGCACTTGAAGTCACTACCATCTCCAACCAGGGCCCAGAGCAGTGCCCAGCACATGGTGAGGGCTCCATAAACATCTCTGTAATGAATGAATTATGCACAACAAGCCTTTGTTGGACCTGCTGCTTTGCGCCCTGCTCAAAGGCAGTGAAAATGTATTGAGAGGGGGGAAAAAGTTTAGTATTCAGACAACTTGTTCATCAAGCTCCCACCCAAGAAACCATTCTAAAATCCCAGGAAGGCAAGAGAACTGATTTTAATTGAAAACATTAATGATATGTCAGCGAATGTATTAGAATTAGGTCAAACACATGGCCTCCTAGAGTTGTCATTTCTTTGCTTTGGTACAAAGAACTGGACTCGATCTGTTCAGATCATTATGCTCCTTGTAGGGTAATACCTTCACCAATGTACTAGGACACTAAACAGTTTGCTTTCAAAGTCCTTCCCAACAGTTGCCTCATTTTATTCTCACAACTGCAATGTGCAGTAGGCAGGGCAGATGTGTTTATGATCTGTTGCAGCCGAGGACGTTTAGAGAGATAGTCAGTGAGCTGCCTGAAAAACCACATGCTCATCCAGGGGCAGAGGGGGCTAGAACCTGTGACGCCAGCTGAGGGTGGTGTGCTTTCCATCACATCACAACTTCTCATAGGTTCTGAGGGGGCTAAGCAGGTGATCAGGTTGCTGTATGTTTTGTGTTGTTGTGCCTCCATGCTCACTGCTTGGTCAAGTACAATTTTCCCTGGAGTAAGAGATGACATACCTGTGATGGTTAAGCTTATGTGTCAGCTGGGCTGGGCTATGGTGCCCAGCTGTTTGGCCGAACAACACCAGTCTACGTGTTGCTGTGAAGATATTTTTATTTGGATGTGGTTAACATTTAAATCAGTAGTACACTCTGAGTCAAGCAGATTCCCCTCCATAATGTGGGTGGACCTCAGCCAAGGCCTGAAGAGAAAAGGCTGAGGTCTCAAATGAAAGAATTCTCCCTCCAGACTGCCTTGGGACTTAACACTGCAGTGTTAACTTCTGCTGGAATTTCCAGACTGACAGTCAACATGCAGATTTTGCATTTACTTGCCAGAAGCCCCCACAATTGCCAATTCCTGAAAATCCAAATATGTATATATATATTTACACATCCCACTGGTTCTGTTTCTCTGGAGAACCCCGACTAATACAATCCTGGCAGATGGTAACAATGATCGTAGCTCCCACTCTTGAGTGCCTACTATGTGCCAGATGCTTTTCTTGAGCCATCTCATGTAATTCTCACAGCAGCACTATGTGGTGAGCTGTAATCCCCCATTTCACAAATGAAGAAATCAAAGTGAGTTGAAATAACTTACCCAAGGTCAGGAGGCTAGAATAACAGAATGGAGCCAGGTTTCCAGGCCTAAGCACTCAAACAAATATGTCTGAATTCATCTGGCAATCTATTTCCTAAGGCAGTCTAAGAATGCATCATGGCCAAAATTAGGCAACTGGTTATATTTTTCAGATGTGCTATTTTATTTATCATGAAAAAGCAGTCCATTTGTCAAATATTATTTGGTAGACATAGTATAAGACCTTGAACTACAAGAAAGAGGAAATCTTTCTATTTACTGCCTTTCCCAATTCATTGCAGAGAGGACTCAAAAAAATCTGTCACGTGGCAACTAAAAGCCAAGTTCCATTTGTGGGACAGAAGTCATAGCTTGTCCCTTTCACATTGGTTCTGGGTTTGGAGGTACTTGATCCTGGAGTCTGTGCTTTCTCTTTGCATTAACATGGCCCACAGGAGCATAAGCTAAGTTTCCAGAGAGAAGAAAACCGAGACAGCGTTTGAGAGCGGCTGCCACCCGTCCCTGTATATAGTACAAGCACTCTCAGTGCCACTTATTTCACCTGTCACATGTACACACGTATGTAAAACCTCAGGAAAATCAGCTCTTCATCTTTCTCTGGGAAACTTGATGTGTGCTTTGGAAGTTAACAGAAAAAAAAAAGGTGGGGAAACTTCTTCTTCACATGCACTTATGTTCATCGCCTCTCTCCTTTGAAGAATGGATAACACCAATTCAAACTATTTCTGAAAAGAGTTGCTGTGGACCAAGTGGAGATGTGGGTAGGCCTCTCTGAGCTGGGCTCTCAGAAGCAGGTGAGATGCAAGATAAAGCAATCGCTTTGCAGCCACCTTTGACGTAAGTACTAGAGATTTCTTCAATTAGCTTAATCCTTTCCTCCTGACATGCACTTTATAGGAAAGCAAGTGCGTAATTATCTTCCTCCATCCTCTCTAATCCCTGTCTGCATGGCATGCCGACACTTTTCCGCTTGCGCTAGCCGCCTGCCTCTCCGAGTCCTGTGTCACGATAAGGCAGGCTGTGTGTGTCAGATTGCTAAATCTGGCCTCTTTGAGGCAGGGGGCTCTGCATTCAAGTGGCACTGGCAGCTTGAGTCTCCCCTCGGGGCTGACGCAGGCCTGGCTTAGGACAGGCCCACAAAGTTCTGGAGGGCTGCCTTGTGACTCAGGAAATCCTTGCAGAGAAGGCCAGTCCTCCACTGCTGGCATAGCTCATCAGAGGTAGCTGGCCTTGTTTAGGATTTAAGTTTGGGACCCTGCCCAGCAAGAGCTTCTCTCCTCCAAAGAAGAACGTCTAGCCTGAGATGCCATGGCAAGCACAGGCATCCATTTGACAGCCGGGGGCATATTACCTGGTCCTGCCCTCCTATCTGAACACAACAGGGGCCCATCTGTTTGCAGCCAGTTATTCAACTATTATTGTCTATTATTTACACCCCACACACACTTGCATTTCTCTTTTTTGGAGGCCACTGTTTTAGATCCAGAAACTGCTATTAGTCAGAATCCAGCCTTGCTTTCTATGTGACTTTTAAGCCAGTTTCGGAGCCTTGGTTTCCTCATCAGTAAATTGGTAGCAATTTCTTTTTTTACGAGATCTTTGTGAGGATTGAGGAAAACCGTGAGTGCAAGGCACCTCGTATACAGTGGGTACTTAATAAATGTGATATATTAATGGACCTCACCATAGCCTATTAACATGACTGATACTGCTAATGTATATTTCCCTAGGATTTTACTTCATTATAATTTTCAAAATAATTTTATGTAACATCTCTTCATCTGCTATAAAGTGGATATTATATCCCCAACTTTTTTCTAGATCTAGTGCTCTAGACCATTGAGATCAGGAGTTGGCAAACCAGGGCTAATAGACCACATCCAGCCCATTGTCTGTTTTGTCAATAAAGTTTTTTTGGGGAACACAACCATGTCCTTTCAGTTATGCATTGTCTGTGGCCACTTTTGTGCCACAAAGGCAGAGTTGAGAAGTTTACACTTGCAAAGCCTAAAATACTTTCTCTCTGTCCTTTTTTTATAGATAAAGTTTACTGATCTCTCACACAGATTACAAGTGGTGGAACCAGGACTAAAATAATGTCAATGTCTACTGATGTTCTTTATTCAGCTCATTTCTTTTTTCCCCCATTCCTACCCCCAACCTACACCAGCATAGCACTCGCAGCAGCTTCTCAGGAGTGTGGACTAGGGCTGCTCAGAAGTTCTGTGCTGTCCGTTCCAGGAGAAAATCCAGCTCTCTCGCGGCCCCTCCCTCTTTCCCTCCCTCCCTGAGACATTTTCCAAGAGCCTGTTAAGTGCCAAGCCCAGTTCTGGGTGCTGGGGACACACCAGTGGGTAATAAGTCCTGGTGCTTCTCCCTAAGGAGCAGTGGTGAGAAAGGAACTCAGAAATGATGAAATAGGGTACGTTATCTGCTAAGGGTATGCACATTGTTTAGAGGGGAGCTGGGAGAAGTGACTGAAGCTGGAGAAGTAGAGAAAACAAGGAGCTTTGGGGCCTTAAATCACATTCTCAGGAGTTTGGATGGTTTCCTGAGACCGGTAGGGAGTCCTTGAGGGTTCAAAGCAGGGAATGCCCTGAGGCCTGCCCCTCACAGCTGCAGGGCCCCCAGCCTGCTGCCTCTTCTCACCCTAGTTCTGCCCCACTCAGCAGACATGTGCCTCCTCCAGCCTATGTGCAGGTTCTGCAACCCCACTCCCAGGCGAGCAGCTGCCCCTTGGCTGCACCACAGGCTTGGCAGTGTGTACACTGGTCACAGCTCTGCCTTCAGGACAAGGGACTGGAGAGGCGTCCTGTGCAGGTCCGGAATGGGCTCAGAGCTGGAGTATCACGGATGCAGCATCCTTGATAGCTGGATCAAGGCCTTGAATTATGTGGTTGTGGGGAGGACTGGGGGCCACAGGCTTTGGTGTAACATCCCCTTGGCTTGTAGACTCTTGGTTCTGTGGCGTCTCCTCACCCCATGGGGCCAGGCACAGATGAAGGAGAGCCAGAGCTGGACCCTACCCGGTGCAGAGCCCAGGCAAGAAGCCCAAAGGCCAGGGTCGCCCGTGTCACCTGATCAGATTGGGCAGGAGTGAGGCACGAGGCCAGGCCAGTTAAATAGTTCACAGGACATTCACGGTGGTCTGGATCAAGATGGAGGAAATAGTGTTGAAGGGAAAGAACAATTTGGGAAGAAAAATGGACAGGTCCAATCCTCCCAGCTGGTGCTGCAGTCTGGCCCCTGCCCACTCTGATCAGGTCACATGCTGTCACTAAAGAGCCTGCCACCTGCATCTCCCCGGGCAGCCTCTGAATACAGAGGGTTGCAGAATGGGAAATACAGTGTATACCTCTCTGAGAGGTGAGATCGGTGAGATCCGAAGGGTGGCTATTGGTCAGGCAACGAAAGAGGGTGAGGCTGGGAGGTGAAAGAGAGAGGAGAAGGGGCCCAGAACAGTGTTCCAAACAGGACTGTCAGGAGGTAGAGAAATTGAGATGTCTGGCCATGATCTCTCTGGCAGGAGTGAAAGACGAAGGTGGCAAGTGGTGAAAGGTGGATTGGACCAGGCTATCTGTGGCATTGTGTGTGTGTGTGTGTGTGTGTGTGTGTGTGTGTATACATATATATGTGTATGTGTACATATTGGTATGGGTGTACATATGTGTGCAGGCACACACAGGTTAGAAGGAAAGGGCATATAGGAGATACCTCTCTAAGCAACGCATGTAAGGAGGTTGCACATTTCTCTAGCAAGTCAGGAGACTTCAACCTTAATACTCACCTCCTCTTTCCATGTGATGACATAAAAGTAGAGAAAGGATTCAATCTCAATGAACTGAAGGTAAAATATAACAACATCAACACACACACACACACACACACACACACACACATACACACACAGCAAAATGAAAAGAACTACAAACATCTTCTCATCCCACATAATGAAAATAATTTGATGTCTGACCAAACAAAGTATCTGAAATGCAGGAAAGAATGACATGACTTAGGTGCGAATCACGCTGTTTTTAATGAGCTCTACAGGTGAGTTTATGTTCAAGGCTTCAGTAGCCCCAGAGGACTCCGGGGTGAGTTATCTAGAGTGGGAACATTATGTATACTCTCTTTGCACAAAGTAGGGCCCACTTCCAAGGAGATACTATGTTTTTTCTATAAATAAAGCTGGATTTTTATGGGTATTTAAAATCACACGACCAAGACCCACTGGTATTATGGGTAGGTGTTGAACGGGTTCCAGAAACCAAGTCTGCCAACATCCATAACTTCATGAGCTCGAATGCCCTAAAATATTGCCCTTGAGGTTCTTCCCAGAAAGACCAGCCTTGCCAATTCTTCAGCACTCTTGAAATAAGATAGACTCTTCGGAAGATTGCAGAGCATTTTGGGAAGAGCTGTGCACTTTCCTCAGTGGGGCGGCCCTCTTACTTGTACAGGGCCCTATTCAATTGCAACTTCTGCTTCATCTCCTCGCCACCACCCTCTTTTCTCTTTTACCATGAACACAGTTTTTAATATGGGTGTAGTGTAAGGCCTAAAATTAAGGTCCCATATTATGGGCTGCCTTGGCATCTGGTAAAATCAGGAGGACCTCAAATGGCCTAATCCTGAGGTTCCCACTCTGCTTCCAGCCAAACAACCCACCTTATGAAACAGACCAGGTGGAGCTCTCGCTTATCTCTGAGTAGGGAGTTTCAGTTTCTCACCAGCTCCAAGAATTATTCAAACTGGTCAATCATATCCTCCTCCTGGACCCAGGTGGTAGCCCACCCTTTTGATACTACAAAACCTGCCTCTCTTGTGGTTCACTCTGTTCCTTTGTGCAACCCCCTGGTGGCCCTTCGTGGCACAGTGTCCTCGTCCCTTAGGGCTGTGAGTACATGTAACTAGTAAGCTGCTTTTGGTTTCATCCATCCAGTGTCAGGTGTCAGGTATTCGTCAATCCCATAGTTCTGGGGAGAGAACATCTCCCTCACTAACAAGCTGAATAGGAGGTCATTAAAAAAACAGGAGGCAGATGAACTGGTGTTCAAGTCACTGCTCTGTTCTATCTCAGTGTTGAGCTGTGTGACTTGGGGAAATTGCTTTAACTTCTCTGAGCCCAAGTTCCCTCAACTCTAGTGCCAGGACCTGCCTTAAGGGTTGTTGGGAAGATTAAGTGGGATCATTTATTTAACAAATCTTTACTGAGGACCTCATAGGTGCCAGGAACAGGGAATGAACAAGCCAAACAGGGTTCCTGTCCACATAGAACTAATATTCGAATGGGGGACTTCAACAACAAGCACTTAAAAATTAACGCGATGGTTACAGATAGTGTAAAATGCTATGAAGAAAAAAAATTAATCGAACCACAAGAGTGGCATGTGCTGGGCCAAGGAATGAGGGAATATATTAGAGATGGATATCATGGAGGGCATTTTGGGGTGGGAACATTAGGACTGAGACCTGAATGAAGAGGAGACAGCCGTCGGAAGATATGGGGAACAGCTATTACAGGCTGAGGGAACAGCAAATGCAAATTGTCTGAGGTGTGAGCAAGCCGGGCATGTTGGAGCTGCACCGAAGAAGTCCATGCGGTGGAAGTGTAAGCGAGTGGGGCATGGTACTTGTGGACCCGCAGGAACCTTCTCCAGAAAACCCTCCAATGTCAGAGCCTCCACGGCAACCACTGCAGTGCACTGCAGGAAAATATGAGCTCCGTAATTCTGAATCACAAGGGTAGCAAAGAGGGGAGCGAGATGGGGAGAGGGTTTCCTGTCTGAACTAGTGAAGGGACTGGCTGAGAGTAGTTTTGAAGAAATGAAGCCTTTCCAGAGATCAGAATATGAAGAGAACTAGACCAAGTTTTGGTAAATAGAGGTCCTATTGGGAACTGCTTCAGTGAATAATTAACAACCACTTGACACTACCACCTCAACTGATGGAAATACCAAGCCTCTAATAATTATTTTTAAAGTACTGGGAAAGAGTTTGATTTCTCCAGTTGGTTGGGCATTAGATCTCCCTGGATTTGCGTTCGACCTCCATTACTTTCTAGATATGCAGAGCTTGGACAAAGTACTTAAGTGGTATATGCTTCAATTTCCTCATGTATAAAATGGGAATAAAGATGATGATGATGATGACAATGATGATGATGATGATGATGATGATGATGACAATGATGATGATGATGATGATGATGATGATGATGATGACAATGATAGTAGCCCCTTCTCCAAGGACCATTGGAAAGATTAATAGAGATAATCCCTGGAAAACTCTTACATATCATATATGGCTGATCAGAGTACCCAAGGTTAACAAGTTCAATATTTTCTGAACATATCTGCCCATTACTTGCTTCTTTCAACACAGTGGTTAAAGTTATCATTAGTTTTGGAACGCTGCCCTACAACCTGCAGCAACCTGCCCAGGAAAGCAGTAACCAGTAGTTATTTACAAAAACTAGCCAAGGAAGCCAGCCTGCTACGTCATTCTTGTAGGAAGTCAGATTGTTAAACAATCCAGGATGCTAATGAATAACTTCTGTAACAATTGACCCCAAGTGGCAGGACTTGATTAATAAATGACAGCTTCCCCCATTTTTATCCCTCCTTCCAACAACCTAAGAAGGTCAAATGTGAACCTTTTCCCCAAGCACATAGGATACCTCCCATCTAGTTAGCCCACCTCCAGCTTCCCCAGGACAACAGCCTGCAGTCAGGGCACCCCTGAAGCCTCCCCTTTTTTCCACTATAAAACTTTCCCACTCCTCTGCCTGCCTTTGAGTCTCTAACTAAATGCAAGTGGCAGTGGCTCACCTTGCTATATAGCAAGCTCAGAATTAATAGCCTCTGCTGATTCTCATTTGGTTGGTCTTCATTTGTTTCCATGATCTTCAGAGATATGTTGGGCACATGCAAGTGGCACCCCTGGTGAGGGGTGAGGAGAGTGGGGAGGGGACGGAGTGGGGGAAATGAATTGGAATGGAGATAAGGGCCTGAATGGATCCATGTATTCTGCAACCAGAGGGAGACGCTCAAGGCATAAAAGGAAGATATACTCTCCGCTGGCTTCTTGGGGCCATTGGGTAGCAGAGGGTCACATGGCACATCAAGGTCCCTGAACTTCTTTAAGAAACTCTCCTCATTGGCTAAGGCAGAATGAATTTTGAATCTCGATTTTCTGCCTACGGCCTGGTTTTATCTCTGTTAGACTATAATTTAAAGCCAGTGTCCTCTTTACCACTCAATGCTGAGATTAAAGGAAAAAATAGCCCCAATGATTTCATCTTACTCTTTTCAGTGAAAATTACTTTTCAGAGATATTAAATCTTCTGTGAAGGTTATAATAGGGGACTTAGATTCAGTTCAGCCCATTTATTAAGATATAGGCTACCGAGCCCCAATAGAAAAAATAAACAACTAGCAGTTTACTTGGATTTATGCTCAGTTTGTCTAATCAATCAATCTGTAAACATTATGCAAATGTATGTAAACCCAGACATAGCCCAGACTTTACGTATGCATTGTTATGTAAACGATCAATCTTGTTAATGCAAATATTAATATGAACCTGACATTAAACACAAGTTTACACAGCCTTGCTGGTTGAAGGCAGCTTGATTTACATTGAAATGTGAATAGCAGTAGTGTTCTTTCTGGGGCTTTGGAAAACAGACTGAACTAGAGTTCACTGGGTGGCCTGTCCCCAACAGGTTCCTCAGACCCACTCACAACCCCTTCATTCAGTGCATCTCATATGGGAGCATTTAGATGGCAACTCATTGGTGCCTACTGGTGTCCTTGCTTTTGACACCCCAGGTTCTCAGGACCTCCCCTAGACACACCTTTAGAACAGAGGGCCCAGTCTTCAAACCAATGATTCAAGGACAGCCATTTACCCTTTTCCACTCCCATATGGATTGAGGGCTTACCCACGAGCTGTGGTTCTAACAGGATTTGCCATTAGGTCACCCATTGGGCAGCTCTGTGAGCAGCAGGTCTCCAATCGCTCCGGCCCCCACTTCCCTTCTCCTGGCTGGCTTCTTATCTTTCAAGTCTATTTTAAATGTCACCTCTTTAGACAGGCCTTCCTTGATATTCTCAATAGCTTCTCTCCTCAACTGTTCTCTAGCCTAGCACCTGTACATCACAATTTTGATGCTATTCTCAATTATGAAGACATCTTTATTTACTTCTGTGTTTACTGATGTCCATCTTGTCCACCGAGAGCTTCCTTACCTACGTCTGTTTTGTTCATTGTTTTATACTCAGGGCCAGGCACATGAAATGTGCTTACAAAGATTTTGTTGGATGGATGGATGGATGGATGGATGGACACACACACACACACTCTGGAACCTTTCTACTTAGCACCAAGTTCTGCCTTTCTGTAGGCAGCCTCAGGAAATTGCCCAATTATGTCTTTCTTAGCACCTAGGTGCTGCCCTGAATACACTGATAACTTGATTGGCTTCCCCTCAACGTCTTCTCCCAGAGCTGGATTCTCTGCGCTCCCACCATGGCATGGTAATAACAGTAGAAGGAGAAGTAGCTATCATATATTCAACACTTAGTAGGTTCTAGGTATTATACTAGGTGCTTTATGCCCATTATCTCATCTGAACTTTAATCTTCAAAGCATATTTTTCAAAAGATCAGGCCTTTCACAAGGAGCCCAAGATGAAAGGGCTCGGGTGGGGACTGAACATTGCACAGTTCAGAGTCCGGATTGGAAGTTGGATAGATGTGAGTTTGAATCCTGACTTCACTAGCTGTGGATCTTGGAAAACACATTTACTCTGAGCCTCCATTCCTGAGCTGTACTATTTCCAGGGCAGTGACTATTTGTTCCCCAGTGTTGTTGTGATGGTTAAATGAGATTGAGAGTATAGCACAAGAATTTAGTTAAGTGTTTATAATGGTTTCCGCTCTTATACAACAGTTCAGAAGTTCAGACATCTGGAGGGCAAGGACTGGGTTTATTTTCTTCAACCTCTGTCTTCTTTGTCCTCTTCAAACCCAAGCTCTCTCATGTCACCCAGTGCTCCTTCTAGTAGAGAATTTATGTGGGCTGTACCTTATGGTGCATCTACAAAGATTAACCACCCCAGGCTGAGGCTAAGGAGGTAATGACCCAGGTCCTTGCAGGTGGAAGACAGAGGTGCTAAAATGTTCTGAAACTTTTATATACACAAATCAGCCCTCACCCCAAGGTCCTGAAACAGAGGGTGTGGAACTGGACTCCACAAGGCACAGGTAGTTAGTTGGTCACAGCTTCCTGCCAGGGCATCACTATTATTGGCATGCCTGTTTATGTCTGACTCCCCTGGAGAGCAGAGCCTGTGCCTTAGTCATCTGTAACTCAGCAGCTAACCTCTCTCACTCAGACTCACTGGGCTTCTACGTGTGTGTGTGTGTATGTGTGTGTGTGTTTTCTTGGGAGAGGGGCTTTTAAGGCTGTCTTTGATCTTTTGCGTGAGAACTGGGGGTGCTATGGGAAGAAGACCACACATACATAATTTGTTCTAGGCTTTCTATGTCTCTGGGCAACGTCTGCCTGAAAATTGCCTGTTTATGGAGAGGCTCAGTCTTTAGCCAGATGGAGCTCACCTCCATAGAATCAGCCCCAATCATTAAAAGCAGCTGCTGGCCCCAAGAGCCTCCTGCAAGAGCAGAAATACCAGCTGAAATGAGAAACTTTCCATTGCCTGTAGCCAAAGCAAGAAAAACTAAAATGGAGTGAGAGGGTGGGACTGACCTGTTATCCTTACATATTATTAATGATAACACCTTTTATTTGAACAAGGCTTAGGGGTTGATAAAAATACTCTTTCCTATGTTATCTCATTCATTTGTCACTACCCCCTTTGTGGTATTTTATTAACCAATTTGCAGATGGAGAAAGTGCTCAGAGACAGGCCACAGCAGCAGCTGGGGCCTCATGCAATCAGCTACCAGCATTCTTTAATGAGAACTCGTTGTGCCTTGATGTCTCTCCAGAATTATCTCCAAGGTAAGGAAGGTGGCCGTCAGCTCGATAACCCTTACCTGAGTGACTGTAATTGTTCTGACCATTATAGTCTCAGAAACCCTTCCTTAGAGAAAGAGTCTTAGCCAAGATGGGATTTTCCCAAAATAATTCTTTAGAAAGAATGCCAGAACCTTTACCTTCCACCTTGACAGTCCCCAGAGACAAACTGAAAGGACCTCGCTTAATGTCTCATCGAAGGGTATTTGCAGTGCTGGCTTCATCATTCAAAGCAGGAAAGGCCTTTGTCATGGTCAAATGGGTTTAATGTGTTTTGAATGCTACATAAATTCAAACTTGATGGCTCATTTATTTGTTGGATTGAAGTTTTATACAATAAACTAAGCCTTGGTATTTACTAATAACTAGTGCACTGCCCTTTGTTTGTTTAGAACAGCCAGAAGGCAAAGTAGCTGACCGCGTCCCCCATGGCCAATATGGTGCTTAGATCCTGGCATTTCCTGGGACAGTTTATGGATTTGTGGGAGGGATGATAAGAGGGTTGTTTGTGGAGGGGTTAGGGGACACCGTGGGGAAAGGAGGAAAGGGGAAACACTGCAGGTAAGTGTTTTCTTCCCGACTTATTTGACACAGCCCCACCACAGCTGCTTCGACCGCTGAATTCAGTGAGCTGGGAATGCAGAACTGTGAGTGACAGGCCAGGCTTGGCTAGTGACTTGTGGCGTGACCTTGGAAGATTCATTGTCCCCTGCTGTGTCGCACGGTATCACCTGAAAAAAGAGAGAGAGAGAGAGAGAAAGAAAGCTTATAATAAATTCTATTCATCGTTCAAGGTGATCGTCCTTCAGCTACTCTCCCTCCTTTCAGGAGATCTTTGCTCTTACCTCTATCCCACCCACAAAGATTTTTCTCTTTCTCAAATTCCAATATGTGTTATTTGTCCCATGTCATATGGGCTAGAACACAGGCTTTGGTGTCAGACAGAGCTGAATGTGAGTCTCTGGTCCACCACTCATCTAAACATGAACAAGTTAGGAATGCTTTTGAGCTTCCATTTCCTCGTCTGTGAAATGGTAATAACAGTATATCATCTCGTTATCTTGTTGTGAGAAGTAAATGATCAAATACACGTTACGTCCTCAGCGTAGTGCCTGGCATTTAGGAAGTATTCCTTATAAAGAGGAACAATGTTAATTATAGCCTCATGCTTTGGGGTTCAGAATAAACTGTGAGGTCCTCGAGGGAAGGAACTGGGTGGTTTCTAATCCTTCCCAGCCCCCCTGCATGTGGAGACGGACTTATGTCCCCTGATAACAGGTATTCAGTCTACGTCTCAGAGGCAGATAATGTGACTGCCCCTCACCGGACTCGCTGAGAGCAGCGCATCTTTGGGTTCATTTGAAAAGCAAGAACAAGTAGGCAAAATGTAGAAATCTCTACATGTCCATGGCCAAGGAGATATATTTCTGCTAAGAATGGATGACAGGGTCTGCCTCCAGCACCTCCCCATTTCCAGGCAACTACAGCCCCCTTCCACGTCTCACTTATAGAGTTCACGGGGCTCCTGAGCTGGGATAGGTTCTGGCCCCATCAGAACATCTGAGGCAAGGCCCTGCTGGACGAGAGCCTCAGCTCAGGGTCACTGGTGCTCATGGAGTCCTGGGTGCTGGCACCTGTCTGTCTGGGTCCTGACCTAAGGCCTGCTGCCCCTGAACTCCTGTACTCTCAGCGGTAGCTGACACTGGCAAGCCTTTCCCCTTCTCCCATGCTGGTTCCAGTCTCCACATCTCCCCCAAGTCACTTAGATGAATTCGATTGGCCTCAGCCAATCATAGTAGTCCCATTCCTCAAATTGGGCCAGTGGGACTACAGCCTCTGAGTAGGTTTCTTAACTCCAAAAACAGGGATAAAAGAGATGCCAAGAAAGCTGGTCTGCTGTGTCATCAAGGTTCTTCAGAGAACCAATAAGATGGATAAATATTCATGATCTTGCTTCTGGTTTCTAGTTCAACCTCATCTCTTATCACTTGTCCTCTGGTGAGACTTAAAGCTGCTAAAGTCCAGTCTCTCTCTCGCTCTCTCTCTCTCCCCTCCCCCCACCCACCCCAGGACCTTTGCATATGCAGCTCCCTCAAGATGAAATGCTACCCGCCTCTCTTGGCCAGACTAGTGCTAGTTCACTCTTCAGGCCTCAACTCAGCCAGTCCCTTCTCCAGGAGGCCTCTTCTGACACACTACTATTCTTTGGTTGGTTATTTTCATATTCTAGAACAACGTTGGTGCTACCCTTAGCCTTAACATGCCTGAGAGGCTCCATGTCGTGCCGACAAAAACACTGGACAGAGAGTGAGGAGACCTAGGTTCCTGTCCTGGTGCCTGACACTAAGGAAGAAGCTGTGGAAACTTGGGGAGGCTCTGTCCCCTCTTGGGGGCCTCAGTTGCTCTGCTTATTGAATGATGAAGTAGGACTTGATCAGTAGTTTTCAAATTATGTCCTTCAGAGCCCGAGGGTTCCAGAGAGATGGCCCAGGTAAAGAGCAAACGGAGGCCAAAGTCAGCTCCTGGGTCCCATCTCCTAATTCCATTCAGGTCTCACCAATATCTACGTCATATATTGTGCTTTCATAAGAATTAAAAAAAAAAAAACAAGAGAGGAATTAAGAGCTTAAAAATGTTAGAAAACCATTGATCATTCTCACCAAAGCCTCATTCGGCTCAAAGCTTCTATTATAACACAGGCAGATGAAGAGAGAGAGAGACAGCTGAGGAAACAAGTGATCATGGTGAGGTCCGTGAGAGGAAATACGGAGATCCTGGCAACCCAGCCAATTGTTGTGGCCCCGTCAAACCTGGTCCAGTTTGCACAGAAGCGAGGGACTGTGTGATGAGACTGATATTAGGGGTTTGGACTCAAAAGGTCTGACTCTTCTGGACTCCAAACAGTGGTTCACACCCTTGATGCTCAATGAATCACTTGTGAACTTTTCAGAAACAGTAGTGCCAGGGGACCCTCCTCAGGCAACTGAATCTGTCTCTAGAAATAGGGCTGAAGCATCCAGGTGACTCTGAAGCATCTAAACCCTGAGAGAGGAGGGACTGTGAACGTCTTGCTTACCATCATGTTCCTGGTACCCAGCACATACGACCAGCAAGCCTCAGGCAACAGCCAATATTTGTTGAATAGGTGAGTAAATGAGTTTCCTATTAGCAACTCTTAAGCTTATATCACCTTATTCAGGTTGCTGCAACTCGCTGAAGTTCGGTTTTCTCCTAAGTAAAATGAGAAAAGTAATTTCTACTTGGAAGCAATGTGTTGAGAGTTGGAAATATGTCAGATACCTTGCATAGCATATGACACATAGTTGATTAATAAAATGGTACTACAGTCATTAGTGGCAATTGATGTTGCTCAGATTCGGAACAAAAAACACTGGGTTCCAATGTGGCTGCCTTGTATCAGCCAAGACAAGCTAAATTATGTTATGGTGGCGAATAACCCTGAAATCTCAGGGCGATAACACAGCAAAGGTTTATTTTTACCCACATTACTTGTCCATACCAGCTTGGCTGGAGGTGGTCCGAGTTTCGGCCACATGGAACACTGTCAGTCACCATGAGAGTAAGAGGAATGCTCTGGGGCTCCTCCCACTGACAGATAATCAGCCCAGAAGTGACCCACGTCACTTCCACTCACAACTGATGGCCCAGAGCTATTCACATGGTTCTATTACTCGCAGGGGCCCAGAAAGCACAATCACACCAGGTGCCTAGAAGACAGACAACAGGAAGTTAAGGTGATGAGTACAAAAAGGATTAAGACGGTGTAGACCCCTGACCACTGCAGTGTACACCTGAAGCTGAAGCTGAATAATATTGCATGTCAACTGTAATTTAATATATATATAGTCACAGGATGTGGAGTACAGCATAGGGAATAGAGTCAATGGTATTGTAACACCTATATACGATGTCAGAGGTGTAGGAGATTGG
This sequence comes from Hipposideros armiger, assembly GCF_001890085.2. Lineage (NCBI taxonomy): Eukaryota > Metazoa > Chordata > Mammalia > Chiroptera > Hipposideridae > Hipposideros > Hipposideros armiger. Next base: position 2,133,474 of record NW_017731418.1, read on the forward strand.
GGGAGGGGAGTTATCACTTTGTTAGGGGTATAAATGTCTAACTATTACATTGTTTTGTACACCTAAAACTAAAAAAAAAAAAAAAAGGATTAGCACAGTTGTTCTCAGTAGTCCTGTGTGGTTCCATACACACCTAATTCTCAACAATGACAGCAGGAGTCAGTGACTGTTTGAGGAGCAAGGATACTCAACATTAATTCTTCCTTTTTTTTAGAATCAGCACCAAAATACGATTTTCAAACAATCCAATGAGATCCAATTTACATACCACAAATTTCACTTGTTATAAATGTACAACTCAATGATTTTTAGTAAATGTGCAGACTTGTGCAGCCATCACCACCAGCCACGGTTTCCTCATGCCTGTTTGTCAGTCTCCACTCAGGCAAATATTAATCTTTCTGTCTCTACATTTTGGCCTTTTCCGAACATTTCATACACATGAAATCATACAACATGTAGTCTTCTGTGTCTGGCTTCTTTCACTTCACATGTTGTTGAGGTTCATCCATGGTGTAGCATTTTAGGGGATTCAGAGGATTTGGGGGGCTGATTATGGAAAAAATATGACCAGGAGAGACAGCAACACACCATAAGCTTTATTGGGTGGTGCTCAGGATTGCATGAGAAGGGAAATCCCTTTCAGGATGAGACCATCCAAGCCTGATGGTTCAGGGGCCACCATTCAGAAGGGGAGGGGAGCAAGGGAGCTGCTGAGGAAGAGATGGGTCAGAGAGGGGCTTTCATGACTAGGCGATGTCACTCAGCAGTGCAGAGGCAGCACCTGGGTCAGAGAGCCCCAAGGGCAACAGCGGCTTGGGGTCTTTATGGCCGAGGGCATATCTTATCTATTACTAACAGATGTGGGGTGAGGTTTAGTGGGGAATGCAAAGCAGGCACGCTCTCAATCATTGCAAATGTGCTTGTTTGGACTATTTTTAGAATAAGTGAATGTATAAAAATTTGGGTTTCTTTAGGATTTTTTTTTGCTAATGGGTCTCAGCCTGCAGAAACAAACAACCCAGGGGCAATACAAAGAGGTCATATTTGGCTCATTTATGTAACAAGCATACATCAATAACTCATTTTGTTTTCTGAGGGGTTTTTTTGCTAAGTAGTATTTCATTGTATAGCTACACCACATTTTGTTTATTCTGTTCATCTGTTGATGAACCTGTGAATGTTTCCAATATTTGTCTATTATAAACAATTCTGCTATAACATTCACATACAAGTCTTTGTTGAGATATGTTTTCATTGCTCTTGAGTAGATTCCTGGGAGTGGCATAGCTAGATCATATGATAAGTTTATATTTACTTAAGAAACAGCCAAGTTATTTTCCAAAGTAGCTGTAAACATTTTACATCCCCACCAGCAGTGTATTAAGAATTTGATTTCTCCACATCCTTGCCAACATTTGTTATAGTCTGTCTTTTTTATTATAGCCATTCTAGTTGGTGTGAAGTGGTATCTCATTGTGGTTTTAATTTGCATTTTCCTGATGACAAATGATGTTGATTTTTTTCATGTGCTTATCAGTGATTCATATATCTTCTTTTGTGACATGTCTATTCAAATCTTTTGCCCATTTTAAAATCGAGTTTTCTTCTTAATTTATTCTGGATACAAATCTTTTATCAGATATACATTTTGAAAGTGTTTTCTCCTAAGGCCGGCTGAGTGGCACGTTGGTTAAGTGCTGGCTTGGGACGCCAGCTCTGAGCAGCAGGGCCCTGGTTCAAATCCCACATGAGAGCCAGTGACACTGCCCTCTACAGCTAAGATGGTGAACAACAGCTCAACCTGGAGCTGGGCTGCCCGTGAGTCGCTGGCGACGGTGTATAGGCTGCAGCCCCTGCTGCAGTGGGTTGCCATAAGCTACCATGTGTGGCCAGCAGCCAGTGTGAGTGGCCTGAAGCCGGTGTGAGCGACAGTCCAGAGGCCGGCGACCGATCTGCCTTACCCAGGAAGAGCGCGATGATAATACCAACATGGGCCAATGAAGCAACATCCTCCATAACTAGATTGAAGAACAAAAGGACAGCAACTTGTCTGTTCGCCTTTCCCTGATTCCCCAGCGCTGTTCCCCTCCCCCAATTCCCCAATAAAATCTTAAAAAAAAAATTTTTTTTTAAGTATTTTCTCCTAGCCTATGACTTGTTTCTTCATTCTCTTAATGGTATATTTGAAGATGCCATTGCATGTAAAGTTGTTAATTTTGATAGACTCTGATTTAGGAATTTTTTCATTTATGGATCATGCTTTTAGCATTGTGTCTAAGAACGCGTTCTCTATTCCAAAGTCACAAGGATTGACTCCTATTTTTTTCTTTCTAAAGGTTTTATAGTTTTAGCTCTTAGATTTATGTCTATGATTTATTTTGAATTAATTTTTTTGGTATGGTGTGGAGTAAGGGTCTAGATTTATGTTTTTGTCTGTGGATATTCAATTATCCCAGCACTGTTTGTTGAAAAGACTATTCTTTCCCCGTTGAATTCCCTTGGCATCTTTGTTGAAAGTCAATTGACCGTAAATATATGTTTATTTCTAGATTCAATTCTGTTTTATATATACATATATATGTGTATACACACACACACACACACACATCTCCTTATGCCAGTGTCACACTGTCTCGGTTACTATAGCTTTTTTGTAAGTTTTGGGGTGAAAGTTCTCCCACATTTTTCTTCTTCAAAACCGGTTTGGCTATTCTGGAACTTTTGCCTTTTCATATATATTTTAGGATGAGTTTGTCAATTCTGAAAAATACTTTTGGAATTTTAATAGAGATTATGTTGAATCTATAGATTAACATGGGGATAATTGACTTCTAATCAATTTTGTCTTCCAATCCATGAATATGGAATGTCTCCATCTATTCATAAATCTATTCCTAACTATTTTATCCTTTTTGATGCTATTATCAATGCCATTGTTTTCTTAATTTTATTTTGTGGATTGTTAATCGCTACTATGTAGAAATACAGTTATTTTTGTATATTGATTTTCTATCCTGTGACCTTGCTGTGCTCACATATTAACTCTAGTCATTTAAAAAGAAAACTGTGGATTCCTTAGGATTTTCTCCTCACAGGCTCATGTAATCTGCAACTAAAGACCATTTACTTCTTCCTTTTAGTTTGAATGGTTTGAATTAAAAATTTTTGCCTTAATTCACTAGCTAAAACCTCTAGCACAATGTTAAATAGAAAGAGGCAAGAGAGGACATCCTTACTTTGTTCCTGAACTGGAGGGGAGAGCATTAAGTCTTTCGTCAGTAAGTACGATATTTAGCTGTAAGTTTCTCACAGATGCCCTTTATCAGCTTGAAGAAGGTTTATCCTTTTTATTCCTAGTTTGTTGAAAAATTTTTACTTGAATGGGTGTTGAATTTTATTAAATGCTTTTTCTACATCTATTGAGATAATCATGTAGCTTTTGTGTTTTATTCTATTAATATGGCGCTTTACATTAATTAATGTTCAGATGTTAAACCAATCTTGCATTACCGAGATAAGTCCTACATGGTCATGGTGTATAATTCTTTTTATATGTTTCTAGATTCATTTTGCTAATATTTTGTTGAGGAGTTTTGCATCTGTATTCATGAGGATATTAGTCTGTAGTTCTATTTTCTTGTGATATCTTTGTCTGACTTCGACATCAGGTAATATTGGCTTCATAGAATGATTTGGGAAGTGTTTCTACTCCTTATATTTTTTGGAAGTATCCTGAAGCGTTGATATTATTTATTATTTAAATATTTGATAGCATTCACTAATGAAGCCATCTGGATCTGGAGGGCTTTCTTTTGGGTGGGGGGAGGATATTTTTAATTAGTAATTCAATTTTTTTTGTTATAGGTCTATTCATATTTTTAAATTTCTTAAGTCCCTTTTGATAATTAGTGTGCTCCTAGGAATTTGTCAGTTTCATTTAAACTGCCTAATCTCTTGCCATAACATTGTTCATACTAATCCATTATTATTCCTTTAATTTCTGCAGGACAGGTAGCGATACCTTCTCTTTTAATCCTGATTTTTGTCATTTGTATTTTCTCTCTCCTAACCCACCTCTCTCTGTCAATCGAGTTAAAGCTCTGTCAATTTTGTTGATCTTTTCAAAGAACTAACTTTTGGTTTCATTGATTTTTCAGTGTTATTTTTTTCTATTTTGTTGATGTCCACTTTAAAAGAATGTATTTCCTTTCTTTGTTTGCTTTGGGCTTAGTTTGTTTCTTTTTTCTAGTTTCTTAAGGTGGAAGCTTAAATTATTGATTTAAGATCTTTTTTCTTCTTTAATATAGGCATTTAAAGCTATACATTTTCCTTTTAGCATTTCTTTAGCTGCAGCTCATAAATTTTTGATATGTTGTATTTTTATTTTCATTCATTTGAAAATATTTTCCAACTTCCCTTGTGAGTTTCTTTTCTTTTTGGCTTGGTTATTTTGAAGTGTGACATTTAACTTCCAGATTTTTGTGGATTTGCTAATTTTATTTCTGTTGCTGATTTTTAATTTAATTCCTTGTGATTGGAATTTTTTTTTCCTCTAGCACCTTTAATATGTCTTCCGACTGCCTCTAGCCTCCATTGTTTCTAATAGAGTCAGCTGTTAATTGTATTTATGTCTCTGTATGTGATGAGTCATTTTTCTCTTGCTGCTTTCAAGCTTGTCTTTAGCTTTCAGAACTTTGTATATGATGTATTTAGTTGTGGGTCTATTTATATTTATCCTACTTGGAGTTCATAGATTTTATTGAATGTGTAGATTAATGTTTCTCATCAAATTTAGGACATTTTCTTCAAATATATTTATGTCCTTTCTCACACTTCTTTCCTTCTGAGAGTCCCATTACATGGATGTTGGTATGCTCGATGGAGACTTACATCTCTTTGAGGCTGTGTTCCGTTTTCTTTTGCTCTCCCTCCCCCTCCCCCTCTCCTGCCCTCCCCTGCGGTCCCCCTCCTACCCGGCGCCGCACACACGCGCGCACACACACGCACACGCGCACTGATTCTATATTATACCATCTCAAATAGTTTGTTGAGCCCCTCTAGTGAAAATTTCATTTCACTTACTTTATATTTCAACTCTAGATTTTTCATTTGGTTCTTTTAAAAATATAATTTCCATGTGTATGAGAGTATGCTGATATTCCATATTTGATGAGTCATTGTCATCACATTTTAATTTTTAAAGAGTAACTTCTTTTAGTATTGAACATATTTTTACTAGTTACTTTGAAGTTTTCTTGTGCTAAATTCATCACCTTAGAGGACATTCCAGAGACAGTTTCTATTGACTGCTCTTTCCCTGAGCTTTTTCCACTTTTTCCTCTTTAGATGTCTTGTAATCTTTTATTAGGAACTAGACAGTTTAGATAATATATTGTAGTAACTCTGGATCCTTACTTCCTCTCTGGGAGATGTCATTATTGCTGGTGTTCTTTGTTTGTTTGTTGGTTGGTTGGTTTATTGACTTGCGTGAATTTATTCTGTAGAGTCTCTCTTTACCTCAGTGTGTGGCAGCTGATGTCTTTGCTAAGTTTTCTTTTTCTGTTTTTGTTTTATTTCTAAGCTTGGCTTTCTACTATTCACCCTTAGTTCAGCATAGCTTACAAATTGATCAGAGTTTGTGCTCAAACACATTGAGCCAGTAGGACTTTCATTCTTTGCTGATGGATCTCTATGTGGGTTGGGGAACACATTTAAAGTTCAGGCAGTTTACAAATCTGTCTCTGCTTATACTTCCTACTGAGCCTGTTTGTGTCTTCTCTAGATGTACACAAGCTTTCACATTCATCCAGGGACGTGTAGAAGCTAGAGTTTTCTCCAGTCTCTTGAGCATGCACTCAACCTTTGAGCATGATTATAGCCTTTCAGACCTCTGGATATAATGGAGTTTTTTAGACCCACTATACCTATCTGGTTCCCTAGATGTCCCTGTCAAATTTCTGGCTATACTTCCAGTCTATTGCTTGTCCCAACCAATATCACAGCCCCTGAATAACTGTGATATTTGCCATCCCATTTAGTTATTTAGGCAATCATTACTGTTTTCTATGATTTTAGGGGCATGGGAATTTTTTCCATGTTATACTCTAAATCAAGTCAGCTTCCTCTGGCAGAAAAGCTGCTGGTTTTCACAGCTTGTCTTGTCCTGGGAGATCTACTATACCAATGGAATTGAAGGGATGATGGGAACAGCCCCAGGCTAAAACATCATAGAGTCCAAGTGTCTCTTGCCAAGTTTTAGTAGGTTTACCTGAATAAACACTTCTCAATTTTTTTTTTTTTGCCAATTTGGTCAGTTTCAGGTCTTACAGTTGTTTTGACAATTTTGTCCAGTTTTATAGTTGTTTTGAGGAAAAGAATTTGCTGAGCTCCTCTTTCTCCTTTCTGGAAACCCCACCTCTTTGATATAATTTTATGTCATTATCCCTCTATTGCATGCTGCTTTGCTGAGATGGCTAACCAGAGGCCCCATCCTTTTCTAGGCAGGAGATAACACCTAATACACAAGCTGAGTCATCAAACTCTCTTGACTCAAATTTTAAATCTTGATAGGAGTGCTGCAAAAACAGAAAATAAAAGGTTGTAATTCATTCATTTTAGCTCCACCCTGACAAGATTCTCAATTATCTCCTACTACCTACATTTCTAGGGCTCCCTTAGTTCCCATCATATACAATGCCTATTTCTCTAACCATTCATCAGCTGTGTAAGGATCACCATGTTCATCCAAAAAATACTTTTCCTGCTCAAGTTAACTAGAGCTTGTTTCTGTTGCTTGCAAGCAAAGAACCTGACTGATAACAGCTTTTCAAAGGATGAGCAGAAGGGAATCTTCTAAAAGACACCAGATAAGAGGCCGGTGGTGTGCTGTGTGTCTGATGAGGTCCCACTGGAGGGGCCAAGTCTGCACCTGTCACCAGCCACAAAGAGGATCCAATTTTTATCCCTTTCATCTGGAGAACCATCTGGCCTGGGAATAGCAGTAATAATAACAAATCATTGTCACCAGATTTCATCATTGATAGCACCTCATTTTTGTTGCTCTTGTTAATCAGATTTTCAAGTTTGCTGGTGAATAAGCAGCCAGCAAGAGTTATAAAGGCTGTCATGGTCTCCTGTGACCCTGGATTGGGACTGGGCCTAGGAACACGGCATGGAAAGACTTGGCTGCTGGTAGTCTTTCCTAGAGGGCCAGGCAGTTGGGAGGAAAGCCCCAGAAGTCTATGGTAGAAAGAAGTCTTACTAAAAACCAAGCAATAGAGCACTGGGTAGCAATGGCTTACTTATCAACATCATGTACGGCAACTGAGGTTTTGTTTGATATGGGCCAGACACAGGATGTGAGTGCAAAGTAAGCAACCTGTGATATTAAGCTGAGTTGATAGAGGTGTATTATCTGAAGGGAGATGATAGTCCTTCTCTATTTCATGCTTCTCAGAGCATTAAAGTTATGTCTTCATTTTGGCATCATACATTTTGTGTGCTATAGACTAGCAAGAACACATTCAGAGGAGAAACATCAAGAGGGTGAACTGATGTAAATTATCATGTGATGAAAAACAAAAGGAACAGAGGGCATTTGGTTTATAGAGGTGAAAATAAGTGGGTGGGAATAGAAAAGGGGAGGTATGATAGATGTTGTTTAAAATTTCAGCTCTGACAGGTGGAAAAAGGATAAAATTTGTTCTTTCTGCTCCAGAGACAGATCTAAGACCAATGGGCAGAAGCTACAAATAGACACATTTAATTCCGTATCCCTGTATGTAAAAAACTTAACTATATTTTCCCAAAGGTCACCTGGAAATGGATTTTCACCTTATAATTCCAGTCAAAGTATGTATCATTGTGAAGACCAAAGCTGTTAATGTACAAACACTGACACTGATAAGTGGCAAGTAAATGCTGGCTATATGAATTGTGCATGTGTATCTAAGGTTTTGTTTACTCACTCTTAAGAACTAAGCTTAGCAATTATATTACAGGCTGCAACCTGTAATAGCAAATATGTGTTCCCTATTTTGAAATTAATACAGTGTACAAACCCTATTTAGAAAAGAACTATGTGTATTTTGAGCATGTATTTGCTCAAGGGTGTTTCAGCGTTTTTAAAGGATTTGCAGAACCATGTGTATGAGCTCTGAGAAATGGAGGAAGATACACTAATAACATCTTAAAGAAGAGATCAACTCTCTGACAAGTGAGAGGCTAACAGTAAACCTGGAGGAAAGTGGGAATTAGAAGAGCAAACAGCCCTAAAACTGTCAGAGGGAGCAGAGAAGAATAATCCATCGGCTGTAATCAAGGTGAATGCACACAGCGTAGAAAATGTTGTTTGACCTGTATGCGCTGCATTGATTTCGGACAGTAGGACCCTACTGTATATAACCATTTACATGATCAAGCACAAGTCACTGGAGTAAGACTCAGGACCACAGCTGGCTCATCCAATACCTTTGGGTGAATTAGAAAAAGGCACCCTACTGGGCAGACACATCCCTGTAGGTGAATAATGCTGCAGTAAACACGGGAGTGCAGATACCTTTTTGAGACTCTGCTTTCATTTCCTTTGTATACCCAGAAATGGAACTGCTGAATCCTATGGTAGTTCTATTTTTAATTTTTTGAGGAACTTCCATGCTGTTTTCCATAGTGACTGAACCAGTTTACAGTCCCATCAACAATGCACAAGGGTTCCCTTTTCTTTTTAGTTTGATGTAGTCCCATTTGTTGATTTGTGCTTTTGTGGCTTGTGCTTTTGGTGTCATATCTCCAAAAACTGTTGCCAAGAGCAATGTCAAGGACCTTTTTCCTTATGTTTTCTTCTAGGAGTCTTACGCTTTCAGGTCTTATCTTTAAGCCTTTAATCCATTTCAAGGTAATATTTTGAGTGGTGTAAGATAGGGGTTTGATTTCATTTTTCTGCATGTGGTTGTCCAGTTTCTCCAACATCATTTATTGAAGACACTATCCTTTCCTCATTAAGTATTCTTGGCTACTTTGTCAAAAATTAGTTGACCATGTATGTGGGGGTTTATTTCTGGACTCTCTATTCTGTTTCGTTGGTTTACATATCTGTTTTTATGCCAGTGCCATACTGTTTTCATTATTATAACTTTGTATCCTAGTTTGAAATCAGGAAGTGTGATACCTCTAGCTTGCTCTTCTTTTTCAGGATTGCCTTGGCTATTCAGAGTCTTTTGTAGTTCCATACAAATTTGAAGACTTTTTTTTATTATTATGTGAAAAATGCCATTGGAACTTTGACAGGGCTTGCATTGACTCTATAGAGAGCTTTGGGTAGTCCTTTCTTTTCCATAAGAGGTAGCCTGTGTTTGTAGCTGCATAGCTTTCTCATTCTGCTTCCTTCTAACAGAAGGTCAGGATCCAAAGACATCTTTTCATTTTGTTCTGCTTCTGTCTCTTTCAGTCCAAGATGGTATTACCTCTGCCAGTATAATTCTCTTGAGAAATTTGTGGGTTTTTATGAATCTTATTAGAGTTCCCTTTATTAACAAAAAACATAAAATTTCTTTGAGAAAGACCCCTCTCTATCTTATACTCCCTGTAAGACTGCTAAGGGCAATCTTTTTAAGAGCCTAGAAGTTCTATTATTTAAGAGGTATATCTACAAAGCATGATCTTAAGATCCATAAACACTTTTTATCTGGTTGATAGTGTCTATGAGATACCATCTTGAATCTTTCTGAAATCTTTTAAAAAGTGTTTTAAAGTCACCCCCTCTGGCTTCATTTTTACCCCCTGACTACATTTTCTTTTTTTTTTTTTAAATATTTTTATTGGGGAATTAGGGGGATGGGAACAGTGCTGGGAAATTGGGGAAAGGGGAACAGACAAGTTGCTGTCGTTTTGTTCTTCAGTCTAGTTGTGGAGGACGTTGCTTCACTGGCCCAAGTTGGCACCATCATTGCGCTCTTCCCAGGTGAGGCACATCAGTCACTGGCTTCTGGACGACCGCTCACTGCGGCTGCTGGCTGCTCATGCTGGCTGCTGGCTACATACATAGCCCATGGCAACCCACTGCCACAGGGGCTGCAGCCTATGCCATTGCCAGCGATTCACGGCAGCCCAGCTCCAGGTTGAGCTGTTGTTCAGCATCTTAGCTGTGGAGGGCAGTGTCACTGGCCCTCATCTGTGGGATTTGAACCACGGCCCTCTGGCGTCCCAAGCCAGCTCTTAACCATAGTGCCACTCGGCCAGCCCCTGACCACATTTTCTTGAAAATCTTTTTTCCTGAGGCTCCTTTTTACTTTAAGAACCGTTTGCTGGCTAAACATATTCACTTGGGCCCTTTGTATTTCCTTCAAATTCCACTTGAAAACTGAATAGTTGGTTTTCCAGTTTATCTGTTTGTATCTCTGTGCTCATTTTATTATAAGAGCTAGAAGCCAGATGGCATCTTCAATATTCTGCCTGGACATTTTCTTAGCTAGATCATAGAGTTCACTGAGTGCATATGCTACTTTCTACATTACAATAGGTGATGGTTTTGCTAACTTTCTACCACTATGTAACAATGGTCTCCTTTCCCTCATTTTCCTTTACGCTCTCACTGACATAATTCTCAAGGCCATTGTCCCTTGCCCAGTGTCAAAGCCAATACCACATGTTTTAAGTGTTTATTATAGCAGTCTATCATTTTCAGGCACCAAAATTTCATTTTGGTTACTAGAGCTGTGTAGAAAATTGCCTCAAAACTTAGTGGCTTAAACCAACAGTTTTATTTTGCTTATAATTTTATGCACCACAGATTTTAAAGGGCTCAGCTGAACAGTTCTCACTTGAGGTTACTCATGCAGTTGCAGTAAGGTGTCAACTGGGGCTGCAAAAAAAAAAAATCTGATGACTTGACTGAGCTAGATGTCCAAGATGGCTCACTCATATGGTTGGGAATTGATGCTGACTCTCAGCCGTGAGCTTAGCTGGGCTGTTGATCAGAGTGCCTACGTGAAGTCTCTCTGCATGGTAGTCATGGGATACCTGGTCTTCTTACATGGTGCTATTTCCCCTAGAGCTAACATCCCAACAGAATCAGGTAAAGGCTGCATGGCCTTTCTGACCCAGTTTTGAAAGTTAAATGGCATGTCTTCTTCCACATTCTATTGGCTACAAGAAATCAGTAAGTCATTCTAGATTCTAAGGGAGGAGGCATCGATACCACCTCTCTGTGAGGGGAGTGACAAAGAATTTGCAGGTATATTTTAAAAGTGCCACACAACATATTAAATCCTCTAAGATTAAGAACAAAGGGTAGAGTATACAACATGTATGTTATTGATATGATAAACAAAAATGGGTGTGTGGAAAGCACTGGAAGAATTGCAAAAATTACTGTAATTATTTTGTTATTATGGATGATGATGATGATGATGATGATGATGATGATGACTTTTCTCCATTTATTTTATATGGGAAAGAAAGAAAGAAAGATGTTTTTTGCTTTCTAACCTCTCTTTCATTTTTCTTACAGTTTACACTTAGGGTAGCCATGAAAATCACTAGAAGCTGGGTTTGGGGGTGAGATGGAGCATTGATAAGATGACTGGTTAGAGATGAAGGCAGCCTGGCTGTGGTGGGGACCAACTAAGCAATGGTTTACAGGTTTTTATATGACACTTCCAAGGCCATCTAATTTAGGGCCAGGAAGAATCCCAAAGGTGTTTTCTTTTTTAATTGCAGGCTTAAGAACTCCCAGAGTAGGTTCATGTAGTATTGCAGTACAAATTCTGTTTCCATCATGAAACAATTAACAGGAAAAAATAGATCAAATGATGAAACTGAAAAATGGTACAAACCTGTCCAAACAGAATGTGCTTACATTTAGTCACCCAAGCAATGCAGAGTCAAAAGCCATCTATGTGTTACACACCACACCACACTACATCTTCTCCCCCTTCCACCTCCATATTGCAATGTCCAGAGAGATTTCTTTACCTGCCTTTACTCACACAGCAGGGTCTGAATCACAACATAAGTGGAAAGAACTGTTATGGACTGAGTTGTGTTCTCCCAAAATTTGTATGTTGAAGTCCTAACCCCCAATGTGACAGTACTCGGAGATAGGGTCTATAGAAGATAACTAAGGGTAAATGATGTCATTGGGGTGGGTCCCTAATCCAATAGGGCTGGTGTCCTTGTAAGAAGAGGAGACACATACAGAGGCCATGTGAGGGCACAGAGAGAAGGTGGTTATCTGTAAGCCAGGAAGAGGGGCCTCAGGTGTAAAAACAGAACCTGCTGACACTTTGATCTTCTAGCATCTAGGACTTTGGGAAAACAAATTTCTGTTGTTTAAGCTATCCAGCCTGTGGTACTTTGTCATGGCAGCCAGACTAATATGAGGCTCTTCAAGCTGGCTCCTGAGGTCTTTTTGACACGTCCCTATCATTTACTGAGCCCTTCTTTACTTTCTGGCACAATGAAATGTTTAGGTCATCTAATGCTTTCCCTGCCTGTGGTAGGCAGAAAAGTGCCCCCCACACCCCACCACAAAGATGTTCACACAATTCTCCAAACCTGTGACTGCGTTACCGTGAAGGCCAGTATGTATGCTGCCGTATGAAATAGCCTTCCGTGAGAACGAAGAAAATATTTTTGAAAAACACATTTGTAATTTTTCCTAATGAGATAAGTGTTGAAATGAACTTAATTGAAATTTAAGAAAATGAGGAGGTGTTTTGAGGGTTACTCACTTCTTAACCATCTCTGCATCACATAGATAAACGGAAATGGTACAGAGTTGCCATGGGATGGACTTAAAGTGGGTAGGAAGGAGAATGGAGGGCTTATGCCACTGGATGGGCCTGGCACAAACTGAAAACTATCCTTGAAGGCAGCGGTTCTCAACCTTCCTAATGCCGCGACCCCTTAATACAGTTCCTCATGTTGTGGTGACCCCCAACCATAAAATTATTTTCGTTGCTACTCTATAACTGTAAATTTGCTACTGTTATGAATCATAATGTAAATATCTTTTTGTTTTCCGATGGTCTTAGGCGACCCCTGTGAAAGGGTTGTTCGGCCCCCAAAGGGGTCGCGCCCCACAGGTTGAGAACTGCTGCTTTAAGGGAAGAGTTAGAACATACAAACTAATTCCCAACAACTCCAATGTGTCTACAGCAAGGCGCAGAGTAGGAGCTGACGGGAAGATGAAGATGCTTAAGACACCGTCTCTGTCCTCGATGAATTTGCAATCTAGGGATAGGTTCTCAAATACATGGGCAACCAAAAAGAGTCCTAGACTACATGAGGACATTTTTTTGGTGCTGACAAATAAAACAGCGGACTCAGCAACCCAACTCATGGAAGGATTTAAAAGATAGAAGGCAGAAGAACAGAGTAATGAGGGATCTGATTTGAAAAGGCCAGCAGAGAAAATAATGCTCATCCCAAATGGAGCTTGATCACAGTTGAAAGAAGACTGATACAAAAGAATCTACAACATGTGGCAGATCAGGGTCTTGTGAAAACACCAAGCTGTTTGTAATATCGCACCTGTGTTTGCAGATCTTAAGCAGCTGAATGTGAATAATGGGAGCAGTAACAAGGTGACTGAAGAATTAGAGAACACTAGTGCCATGGCTGAAGCTATGTCTCCTGATATCACTGATAAGATGGTAAAGAAGCCAACGGGAAAATTTCAAAAGCATTCTGCTGATGTGTCTTCTTCTAACCTTCTCATTGTTGGCTTCTGTTCCATATGAAATCCACCAGAGATCTTCAAGCTTAACTTCATGTCTAACTCATGAGTGCCATATTTTTTGCACCTTTGCAACCTGTTGATAACTAAAGAGTTTTAAGAGTTCTTCAGATCTGCATAAGAAAAGTGTTTCAGGTAGTGGTTTTAGAACGATCACGAGATACAAAGACTTAGAAGCTTTATAGGCTGTGTGAACTTAGTTGAGTTACTAAACCTTTCTGGGTCTTGGTTGCTCTTCTATAAAATGGGAATGACACTATAACAAACACCCTGATGTGTTTGATGATGAAACAGGGTCTGTATCTGGTTGATGATACGTCAGACTACTCTGCAGGATGCTTGGATTCTTGGAGAGAGACTGATGGAAGCTGGTGCTGTGTTCCCCTTGGCCAAGCTGTCCGTTTCTCACAGCGGGCCCTAGAGCTGGATGAGAAAACCCTTCCTTCCTTTTTATAGAGCGTGGCCAAGTCAGTTTGGCCTAAACTCTAAGATGTGAGGACATCTGGGGCCTTTTGGATGGGAGCTGAGGGAAACTCATCCTAGCCTCAAAGCAGCCAGAAGGGTGCATGTTAGGGAAACTGAGCCATTAAGCATGTCTGGGCTATCAGAGCTATGAGCTTTTTTTCTATATTTTACTTCCCTGTCATTACTCCCACACCTATGCTAGGTCTCATTAAAACTGATGTCCTGGTCTCTGGTCCCTGTGGGAATCAAGTGGAAAGGCCTGTCCACATTTGGGATTCAGTGGACAAAGGAGGTGAGCCATCACTACCTGGAGGTCAGACTGGTAGTAGCACTAGTGTCTCCAACAAAGGGTCATTGAGGGCAGAGACCCTTTGTGGTGATATGGTGGCATGATGAAGAGGCCTGAATGGAAGAAATCAAGGATCTGTGCCCAAGCCCATGAAAGAAGGCACCCAGAGGACTGAAATAGCTGGGAAATGCATTGATTAAATGGAGGAGTGCTTCCTGCTAAGGAGGCAGGGCCATGGATATAGTCTCTTGGGTTATACCAACCCAATACCTTTCTTTGGTGGAACCTACATACCTCCACACCCAGTGCTGATGGTCACTATATTTAATCATTACTGTATTGACAAGGACCCATCCCAAAGGATGCAGCTGGTCCTGGTGCTGAAGCTTCCAATCATTTACGGAGAAAGTAAATCCTATGCTGGTGACATGGAAAGGCTCCAAATCCCTTTTATCAAGGAGAGGAGGGACAATTCAGTTGTTCATGATTTTTCCTATAAACTATGGATTCCTTCCTGTTGAGAATGGTGGAACTCTCACTACCATTCTTTTTGAATTCTGAGTTTTGATACTGGAGTTCTTTTCAAGAGAACAGAGAAAATCTGATTTTTCTAAATGCCCCACCATGCCAGGAATTAATCCTTTGGTTGCTGGATGCTGGGGAAGTCTGCAATGTCCCAGAGGAGGGGCTGGGTAGCTGGTAGTGAAGAAGCAAACAGAGGGGTTGGTCAATGTCTATTTA
This sequence comes from Hipposideros armiger, assembly GCF_001890085.2. Lineage (NCBI taxonomy): Eukaryota > Metazoa > Chordata > Mammalia > Chiroptera > Hipposideridae > Hipposideros > Hipposideros armiger. The sequence continues at coordinate 2,148,707 of NW_017731418.1, forward strand.
CCAAGGAGCATGAAAATATTGCAGTGTTTTAACAATGGAACAGCTGGGAACTGATGCACACCAGTCCTGCCTATACACACCATACGTACACAGCAGAGGTGTCCTCACCTTGATGTCATTTCCTGATAGGGTTTAGATAGAAAACTGAGGCTCTGGGTCCCCCGAACTTTAGCAAGGAACTGGATAGGAGAGCAGCCCTGTTTCATTCAGTTCAGGGCGCTTCCCATACTCAGACAGGTCTTTCCACAGATCCTCCTGCGTGAGCAGACACCCCATGGGGCAGACCCTGTACTTACTGCTCCTTTCCACCGAGTCTCCCAGGCGAGGCAGGTCCACATGTCCCAATTTCTGTTTTAGGGCTGTGCTCTGCCTTGCCTAAAAATAAAAGGTTGACTTATTTTTAACTTTAGCTCTTCTGCTTCTGAGCCTGCATGAATGCTAGTTGATTTGTAGCTGGCAAAATGAAACTATTTCCATGACCACGAAACCCATCCACGGTCCCTGCCAACTCAACCCACACCATCCTACACCAAATCAATGAGGCTGACTCAGTTTCCTGCTGACTCACTGCACCCCTGGCTTTACCAGTCAGCTGGTCCCACAGGTTAAAAATGGCTCCAGGCAAAGCCCAAGATCCCTGGGGAATCAGAGCATTGCATATGGTGAGCTGAGAGGCCCAGTACGAGTCCTCAGACTCCCTGCATTGTCCTCATGGCCTGGATCGTCTCCCTGGGCTGAATGTCTCCAGTTTGCACTCTGAAACGGGAGCTCGAACAACATTGGAGGTGCAAGGCCAGCTGGAAGCACAGGGCTCAGATTGCTGCTGAGCTAAGAACCTTCGATTTCTTATCTGTTACTTGAAATCAAACACCTTGGGATATATCCAGGCAATCTGATGGTCAGCTGCTTAGAAAAACTGGATTCTAAACTAACCTCCCAATTAGTTATGGAAGAAAGTAAACCCTAGTGCTGGTGACCTGGAAAGGCTCTAAAGCCCTGTTATAAAGGAGAGAAAGGATCATTAGGTTGTCCGTGATTCTGCCAATAAACCACGTTTCCTTCCTGCTGAGACCTATAGAACTCTCAACACTAATCTGTTTTAATTCTGAGTTTTGATTATGTGGGTCTTTCAAGAGAGAAGAAGAAATCAGGTTTTCTTAAAGGAATATATTCATGGCTTAAGACCGAGTTTTTATATCCACTCTAGTGAATCTCCTTCCACAATTAACAACACTCACTCCTTTTGACAAAAATGTTGATAATCTTCTAATAAAGACAGCCCATTCCAAGATGATGGAACAAACTACTTTATTTTCTTGTAATTCTTAATTTTAATAAAATCTGTGAGCTCTGGGAGTAGGGCTTACAAGTGACAAGTAAATGGTTCCTTTTTGGGGAACAGCCAAAGAATTTCAGAGAGAATTTGTTTGTGACCAAACAAGAGAAATACAACTTCAGATAACCACTGAACTCCTTCCTGTCTTTACCCTTTAAAGATAAAGTTTGTGAGTATCTCTGAACAATTGTGAAATTGTTATGGTTAATTTTGTTTCAACTTGGCTGGGTCACAGTGCCCAGATATGTGGTCAAACAGTATTCTGGATGTTTCTGTGACAGTGTTTTTGGATGAGATTAACATTTAAATCAGTGGACCATGAATAAAGCAGATTTCCCTCCATAATGTGGGTGGGCCTCATCCAATCAGTTGAAGGTCTGAACAGAACAAAAGACTAACCTCCTCTGAGCAAGAGGGAGTCCAGCAGCAGTCTTTGGACTTGAACTGCAGCCTCAGCTCTTGCATGGTCTCTAGCCTGCAGGCCCGTCTGGCACATGTTGGTCTTACCACTTCCATAACCACATGAGCCAATTCCTTAAAATAAATCTCCTTCTAACTATATATTCATCCCATTGGTTCTGTTACTCTGGAGAACCCTGACTAATACAAATGTGTTTCCTTATATCCGTAATTTGATTATTTACTTGTATTTTCTTCTTAACCTTGGATGAACAGTGGAATCACCAAGGGAGCTTTGAAGACACAGATTCCTGGGCCCCCGACTCCAGAGTCTAATTTGATTAGTCTGGGCTGTAGCCTGAGCATCAAGATTTTCAAAGCTTCCCAGATGAGTCTAAAGTGTAATCCTGAAACATGGTATTTCAGTTCCTTGGTCAAAAAATCTAAGTAAGAACCGGGTTAAAACTCTTCAAGTATTCTATTTCCTAATCAGTTGATTGGCTCTCTCTCTCCTGCAGGGTTACAATGTCCCATGAGTGTATTTTTAGGTCCCCAAGTGTGAACCATACCACTTTGTATTTACACAAATTCCTATCTTTAAGAAGAAAAACATTCTTTTCAATTTTATTTCAAAGTTTTACATTAATTCTCTGATGCTGGCAAGTGGCTAGCTAATTTGCATCCATTTGACTCACAAGGAAACTGGGACAAAAAGAGACAATTTCTTTGCATAGAATTCTTCCTAGCAGCCATAACTGTCCAATGAAGGAATAATTTGCCTTTTGAGAATTCCTTCCCATGGTGAAGCTTACGAAGTCATGGAACCATGTCTACTGCTACATTTGCACATGAGCAAAATGACACGCACACAAGGTTGTCCATGAAAGCCTGGTTTGTGGAAGTAAAAGACTGGAAACAACCTAAGTGTATACCACAAGGGACTAGTCAAAAAATTATAGTACATCTTAAAATGACATGCTCTGCAACATAAAAAAGAATGAGGCAGCTCTTTATGCTCTGACATAGAATGATCCAGTCGTAGCCAGCGCCGGCTTGGACCTGTTCGTGCGAGCAGATTATTAGCATCTCTTCCTGACTCTGCAGTCAGTGACCGCTCACCACAGAAATCTGTCCATGTTACCAATCAGGGAACTTCCTAACCCATGAGAGCTGGTTATTAAATATCTAGTAACACATCCCTGAAAAGATCTCCAAAACCTACGGTCAAGTGAATAAAGCAAGATGCAGCACAATGTGCATAGTATGCTATCAACTGTGGAAAAATAGGGTAAATTACAAGCATTAAAAAAACCTTTGATTCCTCAATATTGACACATAAAATTACTGCATGACCCAGCAGTCCACTCCTGGATATATACCCAGGATAAATGAAAACGTATGTCCACAAAGACACTTGGGCACAAATGTTTATAGCAGCATTATTTATAATAACCAATATGGTGAAAACAACCCAAATGTTATTCAGCCATAAAGAGGAATGAATTACTGGTACATGCTACAACGTGGATGAACCTCGAAACCATGATAAGTGAAAGAAGACAGACAGAAAATGTTGCATATTGTATGACTCCCTTTAAATGATATATCCAGAATAGGCCAATCCATAGAGACAGAAAGCATATTAGTGGTGCCCAAAGGATAGGGGGAGGGGAAAGTGGGGAATGATTGTTACTTAGTGGGGGATTTTGTTTTTTGTCATTTTTATTTTCTGGGTTGATGAAAAAGTTTTGAAACTAGAAAGAGGTGGTGGTTGTACAACATTGTGAATACACTACAGGCCACTGAATTGTGCACTTTCAAATGGCTATATAAGAATTTCACAGGGTCAACCTTGTGGCTCAGTTGGTTAAGAGTGCAAGCTCTGAGCAACAAGGTCGTCAGTTCGACCCCCACAAGGGCCAGTGAGCTGCGCCCAAGCTGAGCTGCCGCTGAGCTGGTGAGAGCATGTGCTCTTAACAACAAGGTTGCTGGTTTGACTCCCTCATTGGGATGGTGGGCCGCTCTGCCCCCCCACCCAACTAAGATTAAACACGGCACCTTGAGCTGAGCAGCTGTGAGCTGCTGACAGGTGGCAGCAGCCGGATGGCTCAGCTTGCAACAAGGTTGCAGGTTGGACTCCTGCATGGGATGGTGGGCTACGCTGCCCCCCCAACCCCACTCCGCAACTAGATTGAGAGCACTGACTGGACTTGGAGCTGAGCTTGTGGCCTCTACAACTAAGATTAAAGGACAACAACTTGACTTGGAGCTGATGGGTCCTGGAAAAACACGATGTTCCCCTTCCCCAATTCCCCAACACTGTTCCACTCCCCAATTCCCCAATTCCCCAATAAAAATCTTTAAAAAAAAAAAGAATTTCGTTTCTTTTTTTTTTTTTTTTTTTTTTTAGGCTGAGCCATCCTGCCACCTGTTGGCAGCTCAGCGGCTGCTCAGCTCGGGCTGGGAATTGAACTGCTGTTGCTCAGAGCTCAAACTCTTGAGTGAGCTCTTAACCAACTGAGACACTCGGCCGGCCCTTCACTTCAATTTTTGAAAAAAAAAACAAAAAACCCACAAACTTAGGAAGCTATACATAGAAACTGGTAAACTAATTTTCTCTGGGGGAGAAGCACTGAGTTTCTGGGAGATAAGCTGCAAGGGTGACTTTTCATTGTATGCCTTTTTGTATTTTAAAATTTTGAACTATGTGGACAAGAGGTGGTATGAAGGTCTAACAGACACATGCAAAGCCTGAGATGAATAAGTAAAGAATGAATTATTGGCAGATCACGATTCATTTAGAATCTCCACACTAAGGCTCCAGCTCAGCTCTCCAAACACTGGCTTTGCAGAAGCTTCCAATGGTTGGCTAAATTCACCATATCCCATCAGGTGGGAGTATCTTTTCCAGAGGGTAATTGGGCATCTAGGTTTACTCTGTCCTGTGAATGCTTAGGAGACTTGGTGGTAGAGTGGGTGAGGCCAGTCTCTGGAATAGCCACATGTCCTTGGATTAGGCACATGACCTCTCTGAGCCTCAGTTTTCTCCTTTGTAAAATGGCGATGATCAGACCTACCACTCAGAGTTGGCATGACAATGGTGTAGAGAATTAAGAGAACGTAAGGATGTGCCCAGTACACTATAGGCACTCGGCAAATGCTAATAGCCTTTCCCAGGAAGGGGACAGTCCTGCAGGCTTCTGCCTGCTCTGGTGACTCTACCTGGTGACTTCTCAGGAAGATTTGCTCAGCCTTCTTTGTTCAACTAATCCAGCTATTAGCGTGATCTTTCTCCAGTGTCTTTACATGCCCTCCACTTCTGTTTTTACAAGTCAAGACTATATGTCACTAAAGTGGAGAGTGAAAAACAAAGTAGAAGAATTACACTCCTAAGCATAACTAGAGCTGTGATTTATTGAGCGCTTACCTTGGGACTCCTATTTTAAGTGTATTATTCCTAATTCTTACAACAGCCCTAGAAGCCGTATATTTCTATCCTCATTTTACAGGGTTCAGAGAGTTTAAGTAACCTGCTCACAGTCACACAGTGCTAGTAAGAATCAGCAGAGACTGGAACCTAAGACTGCCTGACTCTCTACTCTATCACGCTCCATCATGGAGCCCAACTTGCAAGTTCCCAAAGTCACGATGACTGCTCTGGGTGGGCTTAGAACAATCGTAGAATCTAGATGAAGGTTAGAAGAGGCCCCAAAGAGTATAGAGTCTAACCCCTGCTTGACAAGGAACCCTCACTTCAACATCCCTGATTCTTTGGTGGGGAGCTTGCCACCTCACGTGACAGCCCATTCCATTTTTAGACAGCTCTAATTACTAGGAAGACTCATAATGTGCTATTTGCAGTCAGATTCACCTGCTATTTTCATTACAACTTCATACACCCTGATGAGACCATCATTAAGATGTCCTCAGCTGAAATCCTGCACTCCATTACCTCTCGGACTTGCAATGAGGTCCCTACCACCATTGCCAAATAAAGCTTCTCCAGGACATCAGCAATGCAGACAAAGTCATGAAAAGGATGCTGATTGCTGCTTCGAATTAGTCTGGGATAGGTGATTATCTTTTCCTGAGAACAGGTTATTCTGGATGGGATGTATTGTCACTCGGGACAGAGGTATAGCGTATATTGCTGAAGTCGAACATAATCAGAGTCGCATGTATGCAACACAATTCCTTGGTTAATTAAAATGCTGCGAAAAGCAACGAAAGCTGATTTTTGTGCGTTTCCTTCTTCCTGGTTTTCAGCTTCTCCGGCAGTTTTCTGTTGAGTTGAAGGACAGTCAGTGCTAAATGATCAAAAATGAGCTCATGTCGCTAGCTTCCTGCACGACGAGCTTACTGTAAGATCCAAGAGCTAATAACGGAGGTTAAAAATGGATACAAATTTAAGAGGGGGTATTCAAGGTCTCCTGGGTGTGCGCGCCGTGCACATCTGCTCCTTCACAGGGGAAATGAAATACGTGGATGTGATTGTGTGAACTGCGGAAAAGTAAAAGATGCCAGGGTCAGAAGAGGAGTGTGGCTCCTTGGGGATTTTAGGTGGCAAATAGGATTGAGAATCTTAACTTTAATGAAGACAAAAAAACTCACATAATTAACACACACTGTTAACACCTTTCTAGTCTCCAGGGGCTTAACTTATGCTAAAAATAATCAACATGTTTTGCTTAAATAAACAAATAAGGGGCTCTTACAGGTGGCCATGAAGGCTGCCGTGGTCAAAGCAAAATGAGGCCATTTCTCTGCATTTTCGGCAAATGCTTTAAAGCAGGCCTTATCGTCATTATTAAAAACATGTGTGGGGCGATGGAGTGGAAATGAGCATATTATTGAGAGGAAATGAGTGTATTATTTGTCGAGAGTCTCCCTGACTCTGAGCCTGGCTCCAAAACCTTACACAACCCGATTTCACAACCCAGGTCCTCTAAGTCAGGAGTGTCTTCTAAAGAAATCTGCTGGGAAGACATTGGCGCTGGCTATAAGGTAAGCTGTGAAACAGGCAATTTTGTTTGGTGCCTCTCCTTCTCTTCCTTGTGGCGTTCTAAGCATTAAAACTCCTCTGATTCTGCATTCCTTTCCTCCTAATCTAGGTTTGGCCTATGACTGCTTTGACCAATGGAATTCGGAGGAAATGATGTTTAATTTCTGAGCCCAAGATACCTGTTGCAGTGTGTTGAGCCACCATGTAAGATGCCTGAGTGCCCCTGCTCTAGAACAGGGCCACATGGAGAGGTCTTGCAGGATGAGTTGTCACATGGAGAAATACCTGAGGCTCATGTGTCCAGCCCAGTGGCAGCCCCACCTGCCCACTAATTGCAACAGCAAGAAAAACCCCAAGCTAGACCAGTAGAAGAACTGCCAGCCAATCCCAGGCAACCCACTGTCACATCAACTCATAAGGTATAATTAAATGCATTACCAAGATATCTCCTAACACATTTCGGAAAATTACCTACATGTGTTCACACGTGTTCATGGAAGAAGGCCTCCCTCCATTTCTTGGCAAAATAACCATATTCACTGGTATTTTGGGAGAGGAAACTGCAGACTTCTTTATCTAAGTGAAGAGAGAGATACTAAGTTGTTTCTCAACTTCTCTTGCTCTTGCTTCCTCCCTGGGTAAAACCAAGAACACCACCTATCCCCGTGGGGTTAGAGAACAAAACCCTCTGCTTAACGGCTGGTGTTGCTGGGAAGAGGGGTGAGAGTCATTGCTTAATTATGCTGCACAGGACATCTCCCTAAGTCTTAGCGAGTCAGCGATAGCTCTCTAAGTGGATTTTTTCCCCCCAAACAATACTCAAATTGAAAGCTTTTCTGTTCCTGTCAAAAGTGCAGACAACAAAACTGCTTCCCCTGCCATGAAGACTGAAGCTTGCTCAGAACAGAGAGAGGCAGAAAACAGCCACACAGCTCTGATGGAGAGAAAGCAGAACAGGGCATTTTGAGAGCACATTGAAGAAACATTTACCAGCGGTTCTCAACCTGTAGGTCGCGACCCCTTTGAGGGTTGAATGACCCTTTCACAGGGGTCGCCTAAGACCATCGGAAAACAAAAAGATATTTA
>NW_017731418.1:2156569-2183317 GCF_001890085.2 Hipposideros armiger
TCATAACAGTAGCAAAATTACAGTTATAGAGTAGCAACGAAAATAATTTTATGGTTGGGGGTCACCACAACATGAGGAACTGTATTAAGGGGTCATGGCATTAGGAAGGTTGAGAACCGCTTGATTTACACAGACTTGTGCAGTAGCCTTAGCACTAGCAAAGCTAAAGTTATAGCAGTATTGTTGACAAGACTCTGTACTTTGAGCTTAGAAAACTTAGATTGAATGAATAAATGGTTTGATGGTGGATGAGTGGATGAATGAAAGGATGGATGGATGGATGGATGGGTGGATGTATGTCTATGGTAGCTGGAGAGAGTACAATTTGCCTATCAGCTTTGCTAGAAGGGGAAAACAACCATTTATCATTGGGGGACCCAAAGCAGGTCTGTGCATGGTGCAGAACCTGGGTGATGAGGGATGAAGAAGGTCTGGGAGAAACATTTCCCTTAGCTGCACCTGGGTAAGGTTTACATCACTCACTTCAGGTAAGGAAAATACAAGACACTATTGTTGTTTCTAGTTTGGGGACTCTTTATTCATGCTTAAGTTAACTGTCAGCAGTTAATTCCATGAATGAGCTTAGTCCTTCTCATCTAAACTCCTTGCTGTCTTTATAAAATCCCAAATTAAAGAACCTCCTTAGTTTCTTAAAGAACTAGAGATAAATATATGAACGAGTGTCGTAGGCTTTGCTAGCTGCCTACCTAACCAACATTCTCTCTTCCTCCTTAATAAGGAAATTTCAACTTTGTTAGGGTAGCAATATGTGCAGCTAACAACACTGGTTCTGCCAGGTTCCCACAAGTCTAGGGATGCCCTGTGATACATTTCTGGCCATGAGACATAAATTGAAGTCATCTGGGAAATAGGGTTCTGCTACTTACCCCCTTTCTTCTTCCTGCCTGACATGAGGTGCCACATATGGAGCTGTAAAACCCAACTTGCAGCCATGAGGCAATAAGTGTGAGGTCAGAAGTCTACAGACTGATGATGATGGGAAGAAAGATGGAAAGGACTCGAGTCCGGACAGTGTAATGGAGCCCTCCTAACAGCTGTAGACATTTTGTTCCATGTGGCAAACCTCCAAGTGTTTAAGTACCTTTTTATCATATTCTCTGTTATTTGCAGCCTAAAGTATTCCTGACAGTTACTCTTCGATTGATCCAACTGAAAATTGCAGTCTGGGTTCTAGTGTACAGAGTAGGTAAAGGAAAAAGCATTCTTTGCTGAACATTGCCTGGATAAAGGCCAGTTTCTTGCAGGGGATGGCACATTGCATTAATCTGGCTCCAAGTAAAAGAAACCCCTGACTTGCACTACTTTGGATAACAGATCACAACATGGGAAGTCCAGAGGTAAAAAAGATGTAGTCACAGAACCATCACAGCCTCAGGGACCCAGGTTAGTACATCTCTCTGCTTGGCCACCTTGGGGAACCCCATGTGCTAACTGAACTGGATTCAGGAACTTTCCTTGGTGACTCTCAATCCTGTTGGGTAGACTTAGATACCTCAGCAAACTGTATACCTGTTAGAAAAAACAGCAGGAATCAATAATCATAAGAAACCAGTAGTGTCTATGACATAGTTTGCAAAATGCGGAAAGTCCCAAAGTACAACGCGATGATGACTGTACCAGCCGAGTGCTAACGTCAGGTTGAACACTTTCTGGCTGCCACTTGAAAAAGGAGGGGTTGTTTTCTTGTCCACTCAACTAACATGGCTTCCAACTGAATGGTCTGTCATTCATCCAATTTGACCAGTCTCATAACAGGAAGCAATTAAAGTGTCCCAATGGACCAAGTAGCCTTCTTGTAAAAACGGAATATTTGAACAAACAATTCCTCCCTTCTCTTCCTCCCAACGAAGCCGCCTTCACTATACAAAAGGGTGGTGCTGAAGTAAACCCACACTCTGTTTAATTGGAAAGAAAGAGATGCCAAAGTCTGTTTAGTAACAAGACAAAGTCATGGACACGTATTAGAAAAAGTCTGTTTTTCAGTGTGGAGCTAATGTTCTTAGGAATTTTAAGAACCAGTGCCTTACTGGGAATAGGTGTGAAAACTGAGTGACAGGATCATGTGACATGCAGGCAGCTTCAAAGGAGGTAATTTCTCTGCAGAACACTAATCAGCTTGCGCATAATCCACCGTGGTACTCAGTGTGGCACACACAGGGGAGGACAATTTGTAGTGCCAGGAAGCACCTGACAGACGTACAGAACTGGGACAAAACAGAGCGGCACCTGTGTTTTCCTTTGGGGGCCCATGTCTTTCCCTCTCTCACAAGTGGCTCTGGTGGTGCTGACTCCACTCCTGGTTATAGGGGTGGGTCTGTGACAGAATTATATTCCATCCTCATTGATGCAGTAGTTGTTTCAGATATGGGAACACGACCCAAATAGGTTCTGTGAGACTCAATCTGAGACTTGGGTTGGAATTATTAGGGGTTGTAGAGCTCCTGGAATATAAGATCCTGGAGTTTTCAGTTATATGAACCAATAAAATTCCCTCTTTGCTGAAACTGGTGTGTGTTGCATTTCTGTCACTTGCAACTTAAAGAGATTTAGCTAATACAGAAACAAAATGTACAAGTAGCTTGAGACCTGAAGAGGAGAAACAGTCATCTGTGATGATACAAAGAAATTCATTTTGTATTCACGGCCACCTTCCGATTCCTACCCTGATACTTTGGTGTGTTTCCTAGCTCAATTTAGAAAATGAATTATCCTCACAAGTAAGCAATAACAATAGAAAATGTGGTGGTTACTATATGCCAAGCACTTTGCTGGTTACTTTTACGTACATATATCCTTTAATCCTTACACAATTACTGTCCCTGTTTTTAGATGGGAGGACCGAGGCTCAGAGCGGATAACTGCTTTGAGGGGGGTGCCCATTCAGTTAGCCTGAGGTCAGGAGCAGTACTCTCACCACTCTCAAGGCCCCCATTAGTTGTCAAGTGCCCGGCAGTTGTCTTAGGGATTGTTTAGAACCTCAATAAGACAACCATCCCAGCAATGAATAAGAGAGCCTATTCTGTTTACTCCAGAATACTTGCTCCTTGGAGGTCTGATCTCAATCCCTGCAAGGCTGATTTTAAGGAGCAACAATATATAATACAAAATTCCATTTAGATGACCTCGCCTGGAAAGAATTTGAACTTGAGGTTATCCTCACACCAAGGAGGTCAGCCCAACAGCTGTCAACCTTATTATTCTGCTAATGTTTACAAGTGTCTCTGCTTTTCTAATTTATTAAAGTACAATTTATACGCAACAAAATGCATGATCTTTGACAAGTGTAAGCCCTCATGTCAGCATCCCATAGCCAATGTATGGAACACATCCATCATCGTAGAGAGATTTCTCATGTCCCTTTGCAGCTAATTCTAACACACCCACACAACCAGTGCCTCTTCACCTCCATCCTGGAAAGCCATTGTTCTGATTCCTATAACAATAGATTTGTTCAGCTGTTCTAAGACTTCATATGAATAGAGTCATATAATATGTACTAGTCTGCATCTGGCTTCTTTCACTCAGGGAAATATTGTTAAGATCTATCCATGCTGTTGTATGTCACCGTAGTTTATTCCTTCTTGTTTCTGCATAGTGTTCATTTGTGGGACTATAACACAAATGACCTATTCACCTGTTACTGGATGATATTTCCAATGGAACTATGATAAATACACACACCCACAGAGAGAGAGAGAGAGAGAGAGAGAGAGAGAGAGAGAGAGAGAGAGAGAGAGAGAGAGAGAGAGATTTAAGAAAAGAAAAAACTGTATTGAAATTGTAATACTCGATATATACCAATAACAAAAGATGAATACAAGTCATGTGTATACATTTTTTAGCACCCTTGGTGTANTCTGCATAGTGTTCATTTGTGGGACTATAACACAAATGACCTATTCACCTGTTACTGGATGATATTTCCAATGGAACTATGATAAATACACACACACACAGAGAGAGAGAGAGAGAGAGAGAGAGAGAGAGAGAGAGAGAGAAAGAGAGAGAGCCAAAAAAAGTACACACATTTTAAGAAAGGAAAAAACTGTATTGAAATTGTAATACTCGATATATACCAATAACAAAAGATGAATACAAGTCATGTGTATACATTTTTTAGCACCCTTGGTGTATAAAGCTCGTATACATATTCTTGGATAAGTCTTGTGTGGACATACGTTTTCATTTCTTTTGAGTAAATCCCTGGGAATGAAATTATTCCATCACATGTTAAGTGTGTATTTAACCCTATAAGAAACTTCTGAACAATTTTCCAAAGTGGTTGTACCATTTTCCACTCTCATCAGTAACGTATGAGAGTTCTAATTACTTCACATCCTTGCCAATATTTACATTCTTTTTCTTTTCAGCCAAGCTTATTGAAATAGAGTGACAATCAGTTGTGGTTTTGTTTTGCATTTTTCTGATGACCAATGAAGATGCTTAAAGGCCATTTGTGGATCTTCTTTTGTGAAGCATTGGTTAAATTCTGTGATCCATCTAAAAAGTTGCATTGTAAGAGTTCTTTATATATTCTGGATACAAGTCCTTTGACAGATATGTGTATTAAGAATATTCTTCCCGTCAGTGGTTTACCTTTTTAGTTTCCTAAAAGTGTCATTAGAAAAGCAAATATTTTGACTTATGATGAAGACCAATTCATCCATTTTTTCTTGTATGATTTATGCTTTTTGTATTCAATTAAACAATATTTCCCCACTTGAAGGTCACAAAGATTTAATCTCCTACACTTGATTACTAAAGTTTTATAATAACTCTTGAAATTAGATAGTATAAACCCCTCTAACTTTTTTTCTCAAATTATTTTAGAAATCCTATATTCTTTGTTTTTCCATATACATTGTAGAATCACCTTTTTAATTTCTACAAAAAAAAGTCTGCTGGGATTATAACTAGAATTGCATTGAATTTGAGAAGACTTGCATCCTAATGATATTGAATTTTATAATCAATGAAGAAGAAACACCTCTCTGTTTATTTGGATCTACTTTAATAGCTCTCACAAAATTTGTATTTTGGTAAATTTTGTAATTTTTAAGTGTAGAGGTTAATGTTCATGAGAGACATTGATCTGTGAGGAGTTTGGTTTAAGAGTTTAGCCTCAAAACAAATTGAGAAGAATTTTCTCCTCTATTTTCTGAGAGAGTTTGCATAAGCTTGGCATTACTTCTTTCTTAAATATTTGATAACTTTGGTAAAATTCACCAGTGAACCCATCTGGGCCTACAATTTGTGTGTGTGTGTGTGTGTGTGTGTGTGTGTGTGTGTGTGTGTGTGTGTGTGAAGGAAGTTTTAAGTTACAAAATTGATTTTAAAAATATATAGGGCCATTTAAGCTATTTTAATTGTGTCACTTTTCATCAGTTACGTTTTTCAAGAATTTTTGTATTTCATCTTAACTATTAAATTTACAAACATAGATTTGTCCAAAATATTTACTTACTCTGATGATAGCTATAAGATATGAAGTGATACGCCCTCTTTCATTTTTCATATTAGTAATTTGGGTTTTTCTTTTTTTTATTAGTCTTGATAGAGCTTTATTAATCTTATTAATCTTTCCAAAGAACCCACCTTGAATTTTAAACTTTCTGTAATGTTTATCTGTTCTCAGTTTATTGATTTATGATTTTTATTCTTTCTTTCTTTCTACTTACATTGGGTTTAATTTGCTGTTATTTTTCTAGCTTCTTAACATGTAAACTTTTCATTTTTTTAATATAGACATTTAAAGTTATATATTTTCCCCTAGTAACTACTTCAGCTGCATCCACAGATTTTGAAATGTTGTTTTCATTATGATTTACTTATAAATATTTTCTAATTTCCCTATGGTTTCTTCTTTGACTCATAGATTGTCTAGTGTGCATTATTTAATTTTCATATATTTGGGTATTTTTCTGGATATCTCATTGTTACTGATTTCTATTTTTATTTCATTGCAATCAGATAACATAGTGTATAAGGCTTTAACCTTTTTATTTTTTTTTATTTTTTTTTAAAGATTTTTATTGGGGAGTTGGGGGAGGGGAACAGCACTGAGGAATCAGGGGGAAGGGGAACAGACAAGTTGCTGTCCTTTTGTTCTTCAGTCTAGTTGTGGAGGATGTTGCTTCACTGGCCCATGTTGGTATTATCATTGCGCTCTTCCCAGGTGAGGCAGATCGGTCGCCGGCCTATGGACGGCCGCTCACGGAGGCTTTTGGCAGCTCACACCAGCTGCCAGCCACTCACATTGGCTGCCAGCCATACACGGTAGCTTATGGCAGCCCACTGTAGCCTACGCAGTAGGTGCTGCAGCCTACGCAGTCGCCGGCGACTCATGGCAGCACAGCTCCAGGTCGAGCTGTTGTTCACCATCTTAGCTGTGGAGGGCAGTGTCACTGACTCTAATGTGGGATCTGAACTGGGGCCCTGCTGCTCAGAGCTGGCATCCCAAGCCAGCTCTTAACCAATGCACCACTCGGCCGGCCCAAGCTTTAACCTTTTTAAATTTCATGAAACCTGGATAGAATAAAATATGGTTTATCTTGGTGAATATTTTATGAAAACTTAAAAGAACATTTATTCTTCAATTGTTGGGAAAATATCATTTCAGTCATATTGGTTGACAGTATTCAAATAATCCATATGTATACTGATTTTTTTTTGGTCTATTTCTTCTATCAATTAATTCAAGGGTGTGTTAAAAATGTCCAACTATGATTATGGATTTGTTTATTTGTCTCTTTAGCTTTGTAAGTTTTTGTTTAATGTATTCTAAAGTTTTGTTAGTGGGCGTATAAACATTTAGAATTATTGTCTTCCTGATAAAAGTGCCTTTTACCGTTGTGAAATGTCCAGTTGCTGTGACTATCTACAGCCATTGTCTTTGTCTTGATAGCTACGTTGTCTGATATGAATATGATCATGCTCATCTTAGGCTTACCTGTTTGCATGGTAAATCTTTTTTCATCCTTTGACTGCCAATCTGTCTGCCTTTATATTTGGTATATATCTCTAATAGGCAGCAAATAACACTCCTCAGCCATCACCGAAAAAATGAGGGAAATCACATAGAAATCTGAATCTCTGGCCTCTCTTGAGCAATAGAAGACCTGGCAATAAAAGGCTGTGTTCCCATATGGTAACATATGGTTGAGCATCTGCTGCCCCTTATAGATTTGGCATGTTCCCTTCAGTTCCTACTCGTCTCCATTGTTTCCCACGCACTGGGGGCCGAACTGCCACTTTTCAGTGGGATGTTGTTCTTCTCATAGGAGAGATATATTTCTTCAGGTAAATATCTTCACTAAAACGGGAAAACAAAATGTAGATGAAAGGCTGTGTGCTTAAAGACAAAAAGGAGATGACATATACCTGGCCCACTTTATTTATTATGTGACCTGTTTGGCCTCCATAGGCATTTGAGCTTCAATTTCTGTTGTAGTAAACACTCAAGCTCTGTTTGAGATTTTATTACTTGGAGCGTTAGAATTCAAAACAGAGAGGATGGTTTCAGCCTATGTTCTTTTATAAATGGCTGTTCTCTCCTTGTAAATGCATTTTTAAAAACAATTTCAGGTCTAGACCGGTGTTTATATAATGAATACATGTTCACAAATGAAGATTTAACTTTATTCTGGTCAATAATACCCAACCAGAACAAATGCTCTGATTAGTAAAACATGTCTCCATAAGTAAAATAAAATAAGTGGAGCCAATAATTAGATTCCATCTCTTCTGCTCTGGCGTTTAAGGGAAACAGGGTGATGAGAAATAAACTCCTGCTTCTCGTGTAAGTTTTGTGGAGAAAGACCAGTGTGAAAAGCTTCTTGCGCTAAGATGGCAAGAAGTTGGGAGAAACACTTAAAAAATTCCGTGCCTTGGTCCTCAGATGGCGCTACCAGCAGCTTCTATTACATCCGCTCTGGGAGGAGAATGTCTGAAGGCCCAGTCCTACTCCTGTGTTCTCTCCAGGAAAGGAGGTGGCTTACTGCACAGCTGGGCCAGGGCCCAGCGCATGGTGAGGAATTGAACACTTTATAAGATTGCTCTAACATTCTATGAAAGGATGTTCAAAATATACCACTAGGGCCATAGCACAGAACTTCTATCCTTCTAGATGCTGCTGCCCTGGGGTTTCCCTCTCTGGGTAGCCACGGTGGGTGATGGTGGTTTGGAGGCTGTGATGGGACTTATGGCTCATTTCACTTCAGACATCAGTTAAGAGTGGCCAGAGCCATACTGGACTCATTTTCTAAGTGCCACACATGGCTGCTTTCCTGCCTCTTTCATTCCCTGGGCCTTGAATCTGAAGCTTTTGCACCCTGTAAGTAGTAAGACTTTCTAATTCATTTTCTAAAATAGAGGCTGAGTCCAAAGACCTCTCTCTCCGCTATAATCTCTTCCAGCTACGAATTTCCATAATCTTAGCAGTAGAGGATGTTCTATCACCTCTGTCCCTTGACTCCATTCTTTACAAGTTGTGATGTGTGTGTATTTTTCACACGTTCCCCGGGGTTTTTCAGTTAATTTGGTCATTCTGGGGGTGTACAGGAAAGGGACCAGGCTGAGCTGGCTATCTGAGTTAGGGAGAGTGTTTCTTCACTATGGTGAGGTTGCAGGGTATGTGTATGAGGGGGTCAGCAGCAGGGAGGTGAAGGGATGGTCAGTGGAGCCTCAGAACTGATGAGGTACAAGGTCACCAGCCTGAAGCCTTGGCGAACTGGGCTCTAGTCCTTCCTCTACACCTAACAGGTGTGACACTATGGACAAGTCAATAAACTACTCTGGGTCTGTTTCCTCACCTGTAAAATATGGGAGTGACATTGGGGAGGATTCTATGGTCCCTCATCAATAGGTCTCTCAAGATAGACTAGGAGCTGCTTATGGTGAAGCTATGCTTTCCACATCTTCATAGTCATGCTTCCTGGGACAGGGTCTGGTACATAACTGGGTCAGTTAGGTATACATTTGGCTATAAGTAACAGAAACCCACTAATAGTGGGACACATTGAGGTTTATTTTCTCCTATTACAAGAAGAATAGAGCTGTGCTGGTGCTGGCTAAGGTGCTCAGTGACGCACTTTTTTCCCTTTAGTTTTAATTTAATTTAATTCAATTTAATTTAATTTATTTTTTCAAGGAAGTGTTTGAGGACCTAGGATCTTTTTATCTTTCCCCTCCTCCATCCTGTACATGTTGGTTTTTTGTTCTCATTCTTGTCAACTCATAGTCTCAAGGTAGCTGCCACATTGTTCGCCTTCCAAGCCATATTCAAGGGCAAACGAAAGGGGACAGAGTTGGCACCAACCATTTCTGTCCCTTTTACAATGAAAGTAAAAGCTGCCTTTTACTTGCATTATAAAAACCCACATCTTGTTATGTCTCATTGGTTATAACTAGGTCACATGACCACCACGAGCTGAAAGTGATGCTGGGAAAGTAAGTGTCTGGTTCCCCAGCTTCTGTAGTGGGAGGCCGCAAGGAGAGGGGTAGATGTGGCTATGGGCTCCACAGATATTTGAAAATAAATATGACTAGAAAGTAAACTGAAAATGCTTCTCTTTTTGCAAGTGGAATGTGCCATGCAATTATTTTGAGGAAATCAGTACTACAATGGCTATGCGTTTAGGTGATTCATACTGCCATCTTGTTTTTATATGGTAGAGCAGGAATGACTTGAGCTTTCTCTAACAAGTACAGGAAGTGGAACTGGAGGTAGGGTCAGAGTACATGAAAAACTTAGCTGGGAGGGATTTCACTCTAGTGCTTTCCTGAGAGAATGAACATGTTACACACACTCACCTTCCGGCCAGGAAAGGCACTGCTTTAATGTCCTACCATTGGTCATTCTCCTCACATGGCCAGCCAAGTGTAACCAGTTAAGAAGTTCCTGGTTCTGACTGTTTTTGTTTTTTTTTAATGTTATTGGGGAACAGCCATGGTCATTGGTTACACATTGCTTTCATGCTACAATGGCATAGTTGACTCTTTTCAGGGAGGGCTGCAGCTCACAGTGGCCTATGCGGGGATCAAACCAGCAACCTTGGTGTTATCAGCACCTCGCTCTAACCAACTGAGCTAACAGGTCACCCCTCACCCCTCTCCCCTTTTTAAAAATTTTCTGATTGGTTTTTATTACCTTCTGATTTAAACATATTGCTGTCACATTAGAATGGAAGGGTCACATGTGCATGGGAGAAAGGAAAATTGCCAGAATGTGATATGGACACAGAAGGCAATCTCTCTTTTTCACTGAGGAAATGTGTTATTAATACGAATGAAAATGTGCATGTACATTGCTTAATCAGTGCCTGGCACACACAAGGCACTTACTAAATGTTAGATGTTATTGCTTTATTATTATTAATAAGAATGATGCTTCTTTTCTCCCACCCGCCTTGCCAAAAAAGATCTCTTTTTCCCCATATTTGCAAGATGTGTTTGGACAAAAATACAGGAGCCAAGATTGACTCATGCAGTTCCCTGGCTCCACTTTCACTTCCCAGGGGAGTTTCTGGAAGAACCTCGGATGGGCAAGACACACTTGAAGTTTTCTCGGATGTGTTTGAAGTACTCTGGTTGGGGAAACAGTCATCACACAGAACCCAGCCTTTCAGGGAAGCAACCTGAAACCCTAATTGTTGCTTTCAAAAATTTTCCGCTTTTGAAACCACTTTAGTTTTTGGTAGAATTGAATTCTGTCAGTTTTCTGAACATGGTGAACAGGAAGCTGTTTACAACTGGTGTCTCTGTATAAAAGAAGTCCAAAGTTCTCTAGCAGAGATCTCTTCTACGTAGGAGTACTTTTGCCTGTCTCTCCTAATACAGCTGCTTTACAACACTCAGTTGATTTTCTGTTGTATTATACTTTAACAGGTATGGAAAGAGTGGGAGGGAGGCCAGTGGTTCAGTGCAAGGTAGTCACTGATGTTACAGAGATAACTACGGTGTGTAAACTCACCTGTTGTTTCTTTTCTTTTATCTCCTGTTTAGGCTGTGAGGTAACGAAGTATAATGATTATAGGGCTGGGATTAGGAATCAAAGTCTTGAGTTTAAATCTTGATTTTGCTATTATCTAGCTCTTCATCTTTGGGCCAATTACTTATTCTTTCCAAATCTTGTTTCCTTTTCTACAGAGCAAGAAAATTAATAGCCATACCATAAAAGCCTTGCAAGCACTAAATAAAATGCTATACAATAAAGTGTTTTATAAAGCATTCAGTTGCCAGTTCAGACAACCCAACCCAAACAACTTAAACAAAATGAGAATGTATTGACCCTCATAATGAAGAGTTGGAACTTCAGGCATGGCTAGATCCAGGACTCAAACATTGCCGTTGGGTCCAGGTTTTACCATACTTTTATTCCACTTCCCTCCACATCGGCCCTGTCTTCAGACAGGTTCTCCCTTAGTGGGAAAAGGTGGCTGCAAGAACTCCAGTCTTCTTCCTCCAGTTCAAGTCCAGTGGGAAAGAGAGGATACCTCTCTTCCAACGGTCCCAGAAAAAGTGTCTTTCACTGGCTCTGAATGGATTATCTTGGAACCAAAGCAACATTGTGATTGGCCACAAGCCCACCTCTGGAACAAGGGGTGGAATCAACACCCCCTGCATGGACAGAAAAATGCAGTGGTTTCCAAGAAGGACATTGAGGTGCTACTACAAAGGAAGGGGAAATGGATGTTGCTAAGGGTGAGAAAAAAGGCGAATTTCCTCTAGAAGGCTATAAAAATGAAAGAGAATATGGACTTTCACACCACTCCTAAAATACCAATGGTGGTCTTTCTGGAAGCTTAAAAGAAATAAAATTAGGTTAAATGGAGAAAGCACCACTTGATACAATGGTCAAGAACTTACATAGTTATTATTTCAAGAACTGAATGAAAGTACAGATTTTTTTTTTCAATGGGATGAAAGATTCACAATGAGAAACCACAACGCTGTGGGGTGGGGGTGGGGAGGAAGGCGGCATCTGGAACTCTGAAAAGTCAATAGTTGAGGAAAACTACACTCATCAGCAGAAAGCAGAGGAGCAAGGATTGAGCAGATGAGGCTTGGGTTTTCAGTGAGCCAGAAGGATGGATGGTTGGGCAGGGGGGCTGGAGTCTGAGTTCCCAGAAGTTTTCATCTTATCTTCCAGAATGGCTGCCCCCCAGACAAAGGTCTTTAGTTTGAGTTCTTCCTGCCAAGCAGTGGTTCCCAAACCTGGCTGCTCACTAGATGACCCGCTTTTTAAACAGATAATTCCAGGAAGCTCCTGCTGGCAATTGATTCACTCCGCCTGGGGTGGGGCTCAGAAATTTGGATTTTGAACAAGTCTCGTCTGCAGCCAGGACTAATGTTTGGATCTCTAGAGGCCCCGTCCATCCCTCCCCAGTTGTACTCCCCACTCTGTAGTGGATGGATCTGTCGACACCACTGTTCCTTCCCCAGAGTATGAACCCGCAGAAGACAGGGACTCATGCAGCTTTGGGTACCTGGCACACAGTATACAGTACTTGGCGTGCAGTAGCACCCACTAATGTTTGTTGAAGGAAGGCTGGAGGACACACAGGCAGGCAGGTAAGCAGCCTTTTCCCATATGGGCTTTGCTGGGAAAGAAAAACTTCTATTTCTGGCAGAAGCTGCTGTGAAAGAGAAAAGATCATGGCAGCAAAGGAAAAAAAATGCCACTAGGGAAGGAATCGGCTCAAGGTTCCCCAGACCACATACTCTTTTAAAAGACTCCTCCATAACTTTAGTAAGTGACAACAACGGTGATGATGACGATTTATGACAGCCACCGTGGGCCAGGCACCAGTTAGCATTCTATCCCCATGTTACAGATGGGGAAAGAAAGGCACAGGGAGTTGGTGCAGGAGCACACCATGAGGAGAGGACACAGCTGGGACTCGGCAGCCTGAGCATGTAACTGCTACCCCACCTGCCTCTCACCTCTCCCAGGTGTGGCAGCACAGTTCTGAGAAAACATCATGCATATCTGTCAGGGGCTCATTTCCATCGTAGAAGTGTCCAGCAAAATAAGTCAATAGCCGAGGAAATCGGGGGAGAGCAAAGGGCCTCTCAAGAAAGAAACCATTGTACACCTCTCCAAACAGGCTATTTTCTGCCTAGTTTTTATTCTCTTGCTGCTGTGTGCTGAAGGTCACTGGCTACGTCTGCACAAATCGGTGAAGTCACGACAAGGAAGACTTGGCCAGGGATCCCGGGGCTGAGGGAGGCGGAGACTGAGGAGAAGGGCGTGAGGCAATTCAACAAGGCCCAGCCTGGCCTGCTTTCCCTCCCGAACTGGCCCAATGACCTTCTTGCCTCAGGGTGACCACTCCCCTGGGCTGACTTTCCCACACACCCACAAATAGCCCAGCCTCAGGAGTCAGCCTGCATTCCTGCAACCGACTGGCTGGGTCCTGCTCCCCACTTCTCAGGCAGCAAAGCTCTCTTGGAAGAGCTGGAAAGGTGAGTGCCATTTCGTTCTTCCTAGAATGTGTTTCTTATACATTTGAAACCAGGGTGGGGCCATCAGGCCTATTCTTGGAAAAGTATTTGATCCTCTTCTTGAGACAGAAACACACTTAATGATGGAGCCTGGCTGCTCTGAGGGGATGAGTGGGGAGGTGGGAAAGGGGTGAGGAAGGCCATGGGGAGAAATCGCTGTTCTTCTCTGGATCTGCAGACGCCAGTCTGAGAGGACTATAGTGTTAGGAAGAGAAATCTGAGGGAGGAAGGCGGCCCTTTCTGCATGTTGCGTGGCTTGGGTGGTGGGAGCTACTGAAGAAAGCCACCTGCTCAGGGGAGGCAAAGAGGGGAGGGCCTGGCAGCTCAGGCTCACAGCCAGGCTCCTTCTAGGAGGGAGCCAAGGAATTAGAACACACCAGACGCCAGGAAGGCTGCCATCTTCTCAGATCCAGACCCGGGAAGGAGGCACACACTCCGTGGCCTCCTTTGTCCCCTTTCTCTGATAATCTTTCTTCCTTTCCAGACCAGGCACACAGCAGGCCCTGAAACAAACCACTTGGTCATCCGCAGCTCACACGAAGGGGGAGACTGTCCAAGAAGGATGAGCCTTATGTGGGCTGGCCTCAAGGGACCAAAGCCAAAACGCTTAAGAAACAAGGAGTCAGAGTATACCTGGGAGAATGTCCTTTGTGTTAAAAGAAAAACATTTCCATAGCATGTTAATTATTACCCAAACGTTCCTGAAAAAGAACAATCTGTTTTTGCTCCATGTTTTTAAGGGCGAACTTTCCCATTGGCAGAGGCCTCCTGAAGGGCAGGATGGCCTCGGAAAGAAGGGGGTGGTCCCTGGTGAAGGACAGCTTGAGGCCCAGGCCTGGCGGGGGATGGTCCCCATTCCCTCCTGCAGCCACTTCCTGGGGCTTCAAAGTAGCAAGCCACACCAGGCCATGTCAGAAGTGGTTCCCTTGATGTCACTTTCTGGGCTGCTCCTTCTACCTGTGATTCTTCGGAGCCTTTCCTAGGCTTCTCCTCCTTCCGTAGCTTCAATATCATCTCTCAGCTAATGGGCCTGAAATCTCTGTCAGTAGTTTGTCTCCGATCGCTAAGAAAAGAGCTGTCATTTACTAAGAACTTTCTAGGTGCTCTAAAGGAGAGCTGTTCGGTGTGGTGTCTAAACCTGGGGCTTGGTTTCCAATCTTGCTCTCAGCTGCTATAGAATGTGTAACCTTGGGCAAGATACTTGCCTCTCTGTGCCTCGGTTTCCCCATTCTTCAGAATGGGGGTAACAATAACACCTACCACACAGGGTTCTTGTGAGGCTCACATGAGTTAACACATGCCAAGTGCTTTTAACAGTACCTGGCACGTGTGTTCAATAAATACTAGCAATCCTAATTGTTTCTTCTAAGCCTCTCAACAAGCCTCTCAGGAAAGGGTTATTATTCTTATGTGCAGAGAAGAAAACTGAGGCTCAGAGGAGGTGGAGCCTGACTAGAGGTTGCAGTCCAGCGTTTTCTCTGCTACTCTGCAATAAAAATAACAATAACAGCCAACCCCGAGAAAGTAAGTGGCAGAGTCAGTTAGGCTTCAGATCTAGGCAGCGAGTTTCAGAATCCATTCTTTTAATCACCCTGCTAGATTGCCTTTCTGTAACAGTTCTGGAAAGAATAAATACTCAACCCTGGCATTGACTTTTAGAATGGCACTTGCTTTGGGGTTGGAGAAGGCCTTCAAATGTGCAGGTGACCATCAAACCAGTTCTTTGGAGCCAGCACTGATCCCTGTGGGCAGACTTACAAATGTGGAAATAGCCTGGCATATAATATCTTATTTAATCCTCACCGTGATGCTCAGTGGTATTACTGGTCTTATTTTACAAGTAGGTAAGAGGAAGTCATTCCTACTCTCACGATGTCACAGTAATTGTATGGGCTTGGGATGCGAATCTGTGTCTGACTCTAAAATTGCCAGCTGGGTTCCAGAATGTTTGATGGAGTTTTTTGTTTGTTTGTTTGTTTGTTTTTTTAAAGTTCCTGCCCATTGAATCAGAATCTCTTAGGGCAGGGCCTGGGCCTGTGACTTTTAACAACCAGAATCTGATTGATGTGCAGCCAACACTGAGAACACTTCCCAGCTACGCTGCTTCTTCCAAGTGCCACAGTCACATTTCCAACCATCTGCTGAACGTCCCACCTGGACACTCACCAGCATCTCCCCCTTTTCCTTCTTCTCAGGGCCGGAGGCCGCCATCCATGCACCCAGTCTCCCATGCTGGGAGGGGAGACTCCCAGCTGCTCCCCTCAACTGCTCCCCTCCTTCCCTCCTGCCAGGCCACAGTGTCTCCCCAACCCATGCCCTCCTCTGCCTGTGCTGCCTTCACCTTGGAAAAACCCTTCATCATTGCTGGTTTGGGTTATTGCAACAGCCTCCTAATTCATCTCCCTCTGACTGTCTCTATTTTTCCTTCTCTGTGTCTCCATCTCTCCCTAGGCTATTCCCATTCCTTCTATACTCTCCATCCACAAAGTCCAGTCCACATCCTCTCTCCTGCCAGACTTAGGGAACTAAATAAAAGCTATCTCATCACCCACTTTTCTGCTTAAAAACTTCCACCGGCAAAAGCCTCACAGCTAATATCCACACTTAGCACAGCAAACCCAGCCCCTTGGTCCCTGGCTCAAAGTTCCCTCTGGAGCTTCGACTTCTCCGGGGTGACACAGGCCATGTTCTAGTCACACTGATTTTCTACCCCATCCCCCAAACAAGCTGTGTCCTTTCACAGCCAGTGAACTTGTCACGTTGTGCCTCTTGCCTAAAATGGGCTTCCAACCTGGCTAGGCAGAAAAACTACTTGTCTTGTGGGACCCAGCCCAAAAGTCACCTCCTCCGGAAACACCCTCCTGGAATTCCCCAGAGAGAAAGGCACTACTTCCTCTGCCCTTCCCTAGTACAAGGCTCCATCTGCAATCACAGGGTGGAATTGGAATGATTTGTTGACATGTCTGTCCCTCAGTGAACTCCTCATTCAACAATCATATATTAAATGTCTCCTACTGCCAGGTGTGGGTCCAGGTGCTGGGGACACTAATGAATAAAACAGAGTTTCTATCGTAAAGTCTACTGAGCATGGCACAGAAGAGGGGATAGGGAACTTCAGAGACAGGGCAGAGCGTGCACAGAGATGAAGAAGACAGGGGTAGCAAGTCTTACACAAGGAGGATGCTTCAAGAGGGAGGCAGGGGATGAGGCCGGGACATGAGCAGAGGGAGGTCTGTAAGGGCCATGAGATTTCCCCTGTGTGCTCTGAGACCCCCCCCCCGCCCCCACACACCAATTGCCCTGAGGCTTTTCACGCATAAAGATAGGATTTGCGAGGACCATGATCAGATTTGTGGATCAGAAAGATCCCTGCAGAGTTTCTTGAGATTTTTCTGTCATCCATTTTTAAGAACACAGCAGTTAACGCAGTTCCCGGAACACAGCAAGTCTTAGAGAAACATGGGCTGAAAGAACAAGTGAATGCGCGCTGGGCGAGGACGCCCCTTGGCGGGGATGGGTTAGATCCAGCGACTTGGGGTCTCTGAGATCCCCTGTCTCTAAAGACTAAACCAAGTTCCGCCCCCACCCCCGGGGGTGCCCGCAGGTGTCCGACTCCAGCCATGCTGCCGCTGCTGTGCGCCTGCTTGCTCTTGGTGGCCGGCGCCTCGGGCGGCTCAGATGTGTCCGACGCCAGTTGCAATATGGAGGAACAGATCCGCGACCTGCAAGCCAAAGTGACGGAGATCTTGCAGGTGGTGACCGGGCAGCGGGCGGCGGGCGGAGGCGGCCCGGACGCCACGCTCCACGCCTCCTGCCACGTGCGGCCATCCTCCACTCTGGACGCCGCGGCGCCCCAGGTGACCGGCCTCGTGCTCTTCCGGCAGCTGGCGCCCGGCGCCCGGCTCGAGGCCTTCTTCGAGATGGAGGGCTTCCAGGCCGAGCCCAACGGCTCCAGCCACGCCATCCACGTGCACCAGTTCGGGGACCTGAGCCAGGGCTGCGACTCCACCGGGCCGCACTACAACCCGCTGTCCGTGCAGCACCCGCAGCACCCGGGCGACTTCGGCAACTTCGCCGTGCGCGACGGCGGTCTCTGGAAGTACCGCCCCGGCCTCGCCGCCTCGCTCAGCGGCCCATACTCGATCGTGGGCCGCGCCGTGGTGGTGCACGCGGGCGAGGACGACCTGGGCCGCGGCGGCAACCCTGCCAGCCTGGAGAACGGCAACGCTGGCCGTCGTCTGGCCTGCTGCGTGGTGGGCTTGTGCGGCCCCGCGCCCTGGGCGCGCCAGGCGCAGGAGCACGCGGAGCGCAAGAAGCGGCGGCGAGAGAGCGAGTGCAAGGCCGCCTGAGTGCGCTCCATCCTGCAGGCGGCGGGCGGGGGAGCCCTGAGGTTCCTCAGCCCCCTTCCACGCCGCGACACCCCTCCGAGCGCCCCAGGCCCCGACCCCACCTTGACTTTCTCCCTCCGCGCCCAGAGATACCTCCTACCCCCAGGGTCTCTCCCTTCTGCCATCGCTGAGGTCTCCCCCCCAAATCCCTTCCGCCCTGAAGTCTCCAACCATTTATGCTGAGGCGCCACCCCCTATCTAGAGGGCAGCCCTCACCCTTGGAGCACCCCCCCACACACCCCCAGCTCTGAGAACCTCCCTTACACATCTACCATATACGCCACCTACCCTGAGGGTCTCCTAGACTCTTGAGGTCCCTTTCCACCCTGACACCCCTGCCCTCATCGCATGAGACCTGAGATACCTCTATGCCCTAAGGACCCAACTTCCCCACCCTTTAGGATCCTCCTAGGTGCTCCTGAAGCTGCCTGGGGTCCTCCCACCCCACCCATGATTAATATGTGCTCTGCAGTTAGGCGCTGATGCCCACAGCCTTCAGCTGTTTCTCGTCCCCGCCCCCCTGCAGAGGGCAGCTCCCCGTTGGGGGCTGTTTGGCAATCTTCGTGTTGCTCATTAAAAACTCAGCAACTCAGTACTGCATCAGGGCCTCGGTTACCTTTTTTGTTTGTTTGAGGCTTCTCTCCTGGGCTCAGTTACTATTTGGAAATAGCAAAGATATTTCCCAAATCCTGCTAAGGACTTCTTATCCTTCTCCCCAATTCTGCTGTCAACCATGTTTAAGTCACTGATTGTCGTGGGAAGTGAGAAAAAAAAAATCAGCTTCCTGGGCTACCTCCCAGAGCTGTGGTACCCAACAGGAGAGAAGGAAATCTATTTCCAATAAGCTTCTGGTGATGCTGACACGAGAGCCACTGGCCTGGCCTGAGGTGAGTGCCAACTTATCTGGGCCCTGTGGCTTCTCACATCTTCCTCTCAGTGCAGCCTGAGGTCCATTTCCCAGATGGCAAAGACAGGGCTAGTGAAGCAGCGTCCCTGGGCAAGTTACAGGGAGGCTGGTGTTGGCGTCTGAAGTTATCAGCCTTCTCCACAACCAGTAATGCTTCTCTTCTTGACATGAAGGCCGTTGGAAGCAGAGGGGTCCAAAGGCAGGCTGATGTTGATTGAAGGCTTGTTGGTGTGTCAGCCTCTTTTTGAAAATTCTAATCTACACACAAACTAGGTCAGTTTTGTGTATCCACCTTCACTTACTGAATAAAAGTATTCATAATAATAACTTTTTAACCTCCTGGGCAGACCCAGTTCATAGCTGCGGCTTCTCCACCCTGGTTACGTGGATGCAGCTTCCATTTCTCCCAGACCTCCTAAGGCGGTGAGTCAAACGGAACCTGTCAGAAACCCATCCCCAGTGGTAATTTTTACCTCTTCCAGGGACTAACTTGTTACTGAGAAATCTTCACTGAAACCCAAGCAATCACTGGAGAGAAAGGCTATTGCCTAGTAACTTTGCTCCACCAGCAGGTTCCCACTGGTTTGAAACATGAACTTGAACTGTACAGGTCAGCACTGAAAGCGAATTATCAAACTGAGTCTTGAAACATCTTGATCTCAAATAGATACATTTGCCTATCTCCACAATTAAAAGTTGTGAAACAAGGCAGCAATTACAGAGGGACACACAATGGAGAGGAGTAAAATACCAAATGTGCCATCTTCGACTCTGCTGCCCAGATGACAGGTTAATTCAAGATCACCAAGAGAGATTTGGACTTATTTGTCAGAAGGGGGCTGGTATGTCTCATCATGTATCTTTTGTCTTAGTCCATTTGGGCTGCTATCACAAAATACCACAGACTGGGTAGCTTAGAAACGACAGAAATTTATTTCACAGTTCTGGAGGCTGGAAGTCCAAGGTCATGGCATCAGTATGGTTGGGTGAGAGCCCTGTTTGGGGTTCAGAGATGATGATTTTGCTGTGTCCACATGGGGTGGGAGGGGCGAGGGGTCTCTCTGGAGCCTCTTTTACAAGCCACTTATCTCATTCATGAGGGCTCCCCTTCATGACTTTGGGACATCCCGAAGGCCTCACCATCTACTGCCAACATCTTTGTGCCTTGGGATTTCAATATATAAATTTGGGGGGGACACATTCAGACCATAGCACCTTCTGTTCTTAGATTCTTTCTTCACTACCCTCAGTCTCCCCCAAACGAAAGAGATACCCTAGCAGACCCACTCCTTTGTATTGTTTATTAATGGGAACTCTATTGATAAACTCCATTCTGTGGGGTTCCAGAGCCAAGAAAGAGAGAGGAAATAATAGGAGGACAAATTACAGTTCACTGTCAGGACAAAGGAATGCATATAGCATGGTGGTTGACAGCTCAGGCTCAGGTAGGAGGCATGTTTGGAACCCCAGGACTGCCAAACTTACAAGCTGTGTGACCTGGGCAATTGACTTCACCTCTCTGGGCCTGGGTTTTCTCATCTGTTAAATAAGACTATCCAATTGGATTATTGTGAGGATGGAATCTAGTGCTATTCATCAGAGGTGTACAGCATAGCAAGAAGACCTAACGATCTAATAAGTGTCTAATTAATAACAATGGCTAAGGTCAGAAAAATGCCTACATAAGAATGGACTGGACTGCTTTGTAAGGTAGTGAGTGTCATGCAACTAGAAGGATTCAAATAAAGAAATGGTTGCCACCTCTTAGGTTTGTAAGAAGGAATTCTGCATCCATTAAGAGGCTGGCTGAGAGAAACTCTGTGATCCCAGCTCTTGGGGGGAGGACATCTCAGATGAAGAAAAGATTGTGGGCCATAAATGCAGACATCTGGTTCTTGGCACAGAACCTGATGTGTGCCACCAAATGTGCCCTTTGGACCCCACTTGGCCCCTGGAGGCTATTTTTACCCCTTTCCTCTTACAAATCTATTTTGTTAATCTCTTTACACTTGCTGTTTTGAGTTCCCAGCCAGCTTGCTAATCAGTTTGCCTATTTGACTCACAGGGTTTGCATTTGTCACTGAGACTTAAACACACACTTGTTTTGATTTCTTTTTGTAAAATTAGAAGCGTTTGATGTAATGACCCTACCTAGATGCAGCTGGTGAAGTGAGAATAATGCTCAAGTTTGCACAGTTTAAACACAATGTAGACAATAATTAGAAATGCTATCTTTAGATGTTTAGGATAAGCTTTTTCTCAGAATTGCAGTGAAATTTTTTCTGCATGGGGCTTTTCAGTGCATATATATATATATATATATATATATATATATATATATATACAGAAATACTAAAAACGTTAAGAAAATAGAGCAAATCAGTGAATGCTTTGGTCAACTTGAAAGACTACAGGAAATAAACCAACTGATTTTAGATCTGGTGCTTTTGACTGAATGCATAAAATCTTTACATTCTCCATAATTTTCATGACTAGCATATGATCTAATAATTTTAGGTGACAGATTGTAACTGTGAAGTTGCTACAATATGCTAGAAGGAATGCTTAGTCGTTGCCTGGCCTGCAGTGAGGGTGGAGAGAGAGAATGACCCAAATAATAAAGATAATTAATCGTCTCTAACAGGAAAAATTACCACATTTTTATTTCAGGTAGCTAAAATGATATAGTTATGATACATGATGATCATATAACCTGATAGAACAATGTCTGCAAAGGAATAGAAGTTACGTCTTTCTTTAAACTACAAAATAGCAACTGGCTTGCTTTTATGTATTTATTTTTTTCAGCCAATTGTTTTAAATTTAATAGGCTATCACTGGCCTCAGCTAAGTTCCCAAAATATATTCCTGGGCTCACATAGATTCCAGAAAGTCAAACTTGTCAGTATTATGCTAACATTCCCTATGTATCTAAAAAAAAAAAATTCTCATTTAGTAAAAAGGTGGAATGAAATGTGCGGCAGCACATCAATATCTATCATTTTAAATTGCCTTCATGCTGTATCAACTTGTTTTATTTTTGTGAGCAATCATAATATCGAGAGACGGGCCCTTCTTAGTTTTCCTGCTTCTCATTTTTAATTAGATTCAACTCCTGAGCTCTCTGTTGCATCTCTCTGATCTTCAAATTTTTCTCTGTTCAGAAAGACATCTGGAAAAAAAGGGAATATATTAAAGTAGCGAGTTAAGGGGACTCCTTTAGCTTTTTGATATCCTAGGATACCCTCAATATTATTAAGGAGGAGGATTGTTCTAAATGCAGGCTTCCAGAATGAAAGCAGGGGGCAGAGGGAGAAGGTGCTCCCATGGAGAACGCTTTCAAAGAGAAGCAGGGTACCAAGCAATACGCAGGGTTACAGGAAAACGGTCAAGCCGGGAGAAAGTCCCACTTTTTGGAGGAGCAGAAAACCAAAAGGGGCAAAGGCATGCTGTAACTTCAAAGAGGGGAGATAACTCCAAGGAACTAGTAGCTGGTCTTTGAAATTCCTTACAGAGGGGATTGAACCTTTTCTGTCGCATGGTGAATTGGGGTGCAAATGCTCCCGTAGGAAGAACACATCTGAAAATGCACTCCAACATGGGAAGGACTGATACCAGAACCCTATTTTAGAACTTCACATGATGATGGTGGTGTGTGTGTTGGGAGAGAGGGCACAGAAGAGGAACAACGATGGGAAAACGAGTTTAGCTTACTTAAGAGGGCCAACTGGGAGGCGGCTCCAGCTGGGATGAAGTGGAAAGCCATCAGGAGCCTCCCAACCAGAGAGGCTTGGGGACGAGCTGTGCAGGGGAAGGAGAAATCGGGGAGGGAGTGGGGAGGAAGCCGGGCAGAGGAGGCTTGGAAAGGAAAAGAGTTAGGGATGAGAAATGCCTGGTTTACAAAACCCAATCCATTTCCACAGGCCTTAATTAAAAGAACGACAAACACTCATACGTAAAAATCCTCACCTAAAGGCTCTCAGGTACGGAGCAATCACAAGAAATGCAGTGTGTGCAAACAAGCTTTCATTAAGAGACCTGTCAGCTCTGTTTCATTTATCCAGACTGTTCTGCGTTCGGCTGGCAACCGAGCTGGAAAAATAATAGAAGGACAGGCACACTCGAAGGGGTAAACAAAGGTGGGAATGTTCCAGCTACAAAATGGGACAGATGATAAAGAAGCCAGGGAAGAGGAGATGAGATGGCGTTTTTCTTAACTAATAAACCAACAAACAACAACGACCACCCCTCCCCCAACTCCACACTCATCAGTAACCTAATATTCTGGCTTTTTAAAGGAGAAACAAATCAAAAACAGATGTGGGGTTCAGAGACAATGCTGTTGGTGGCTTACTCAAATCTATTTTCACCCCTCCTATTCTCCTCAAGACCTGATTTTGTTTTGGTGTTTACCCTTTTAGAGTCTGCATGTCCAGGGACAGGGCCCCTCCCCAATTCAGAGTGGGATCTTGACAAACCTAAATCCATCACATAATTTCATCACCCTTGCCAGGGATTGGTTTAGACATAGTCATGTGACAATTCTTACCAATGAAATGTGACAAGAACTGGGTGTTTTTCTCTTAAACACACACACACACACACACACACACACACACACACACACACATGCATGTGCCTGTGCATACACACACGGGGAGAAACTTCCTTCTGCTTCTGAACACAGGTGTGAGAGGAGGTGATGCCTGGAGCTGCTGCAGCCACCTTGTTAGCTTGAGGAAGTAGCTAACACTGAGGTGGGCAGAGCATAAAGACAGAAACCCAGATCCTTAATGGATTTCTTGAATGCACCGGCCCTGGCTAGAATGCCCTACGTCTAAAGTTCTTGTTCTGCAATATGATTCATTTCCCTGTTGCTTAAGTTTCTTAAAGTGTGAATTACAGCTGAGAATACCTGAGGCAGGCCCATCTGGTGAAGTAGGGGAGAGAATGCTGCACACTTTTCACAATGACTCTGAGAAAGACAAAAGAAAACCATTGTAATTGCTGAAACTCTCTTTAATGTCTGTGGACCAGAAGAACTGTGTTTGGTTGGGATAGCAGAGATGGGACAATGTCACGTGTATGAATGTGACAGAATCAATTCATTGGTTCCAATGCCATTGAATAACACAAAATCCTCCCAGGCTGATGGAACACAGTTTAGGTTATCGCTCCCTATCACCTCCCTGCCCCGACCCCCAGACTCTCTGGTGCTCACGGCAGGTTTCCTGTTCATGATGGAATGTGTTGGAGTGTATTATAAGCCCTGCTTTCCAGAAGGTGATGAACAGGCCCTAAAGATGTGCACCTGGCCGACTGTATGTCAAAACCAGAGCTTCTGAGGGGAGAGAGTTTTCTTTTTATTATTATTACATTAAATCTGGCTGCATTTTCCTTTGGTGGCTCTGGTGTCCTATGCAGTAGTGTTGTTGAACATTTGCAGACAGTTAAGGCCTCGTGCAGCAGGAACGTTATTTCTATGGCTGCTGGGCTGTACACGCTTTGCAGCTGCAGAAGCGGCCTCCCTCGAGGCGAAGTTGAGGGGATGGGTTTGGGGAGGGGGAGACGCTGGAGCACAGAGGGAGGAAGGGGGCATTGGGGCCTGGCAGGCAGGGGCCAGTGGTGTGTCCAGCTCACCAGGACTCGGGCACGATCCCATTTCTCCTGTGGGATTGACCTCTGCTGAGTGGCAAGCAAGCTGCTGGAGTGCGCATGCAACGAAGGACTGGACCTTCCTACTTGTCTGCGCTTTCCCCTCATTCAGCGTGAGCCAGTGCTCCTATGCTAGCAGAGAGGTGCCAGGAAATGCAACGTGGCGGGGAAGTTCGGGGTGAGCTGGCCACCCATGTGCGCGTTTCACACCTGGGATCACAAGCCTGGTATAAACAGCCAATGTTTAGGATGAATTTTCAAGCCTTCCCACCTTGGGAGCCTGTCTTTCTCCTGCAGGAAAGTCCCTCAAATAAATAATTCTGGTTCTCAGGGGTGTTCTGAGCTTTGGGAATCTGGTATCAGGTCTTCCTGGGGGAAATGAACTGAGTTCAGCTCAAAGCAAGGTCTGTCGTTTGATGCGTCTTCAACTTTCTGTGGTGCCAGAAGCTGCCGAGGAAAGCTAATTTTATTCCCAGGGCAAGAGCCAGGTAGGGTCGACGACCACTCCCTCCCTTTCCCACTCTTGGAGCGAGTGCTTGGTTCCCCGGTCCCCCTTACCTGGCTGTGACTAAGTTATTGGTTCTCTTCTCTTTTTCCACTCTAGGGCCACAAGCTCTGTGTCTTGTCTTTAAAGCCCCTGTTCCTGGCTGCACAGAAGAGGCAGCCTTACCATTCTGTTGGAGGAGGGAAGGGTTCTCGGTGTCAGGTGGTAAGGGAAACTGGATTGGCCTTAAGCAGCTGTATGTTGCCCCAACCCCACATGGGCATCACGCCTTATATGTAGCACAGGTGGAATGAGAGGAGCAGCATTTCCAGGTTCTGGTCCTCATCTCATCTCAGAAACAAAAATGAAAACAGCCCTGGAGTCCCGCTTCCTCCCATCTTCTCCCCACATCAATCCAGGTCGATTAATCCTCCAGAATTATAGGCTGGAAAACTCAGCGCTAGCCGTCAGCACACAGGTCTCCACAGGGGCTGTGGATTTCATACCGGAAGCCCAACCTTCTGAGCCTGCCTAAGCCCCTTTCCACCTGCCAGTCGGTGCCATGACAGACAGTGCTGCAGGCAGGATGCCAAGAACACCCATGATGGGAGGTCCTACCGGGCCCTGACATGATGAAGTGTAGCGGTGGGCCCTGTGGACCCATTATGCTCAATTACACCTTTCTCTCCAGCCGCCTAACCGTTCCAAAGACAGAGATCTGATTAAAAAATCCCATTCGTTTCAAGCTCTTCCCATAATTTTGATCGACAACATTAAACGCTAATAGAATAACATCTTATCTCTAATAAAGCAAATGCTGACAGAAAGACGGATGCCGCAAACCAGCCATATGGCGGACACGACTCCGTGCCTGCCCATGTTCACAGCAGTGCCTCTTCGGCAGAAAAGAGATGACACTGAGAAGCTTGAGGACCTGCATTTAATAAATCAAACTGTGCTGGCATCGTCAGAACATTCACAGTTAGCCACAGGATCCGTGTCTTTTTCTCACTGGCAGGCTTAGAGGTGTTTTAGGAGAAAGCGAGTTCTGCGCGCTGCTCTGACGCTTAATTCCTTACCGGGGCCTTCCTTCCACGTGTCACCGTGCCAGGTCCCTTTCCCCCTTCATGTTTTCACCGTGCTCCTTGGGCCTCCACCCTCCTGGGTCTCTTTGCCATTTTCCATGGTAGAAGCTTCGGCTTCGGGCTGGCTGGACTCAAAGGGGTCTTGGCAAGGTTTGGGGAGCTCCGCCTTGGAGGCCGGGCCCAGCAGGGATGGCCCTATCTCGTTCCTCTGACTCTCCACTGGACTCTCTCTCCCGACCCCTTCGGGTTCCACAGCTGCCTGCTCCTCCGTCAGGTTCATTATTTCCCTTCCGAGCCTGTTTACTTCTTCTTCCTCAGAAGGTAACTGGGGTAATGAAGGATGAAAGTGCTTGCGCTGGTTCCTGTGGCTCTGATTTGCTGGGGAGTTGACAGCGGGCCTCCCAGCATCCTCCGGTGCTGTCAACACCTGGGCAGCGGCACGACTTTCATCTCGTGCTTGCTTCTGAGCCTCCCCTGGAACAGACGGAGGACAGCATCAAACCCCTGGCTGGAAGCTAGCCCTCACCTCCTCCCCTCCCCACCTCCTGCCCACTGTCACGGGGCCCCTGAGCTAGCAATGCTTTCAGGCCCCCGCCCCCAACCCCCCCTTGCTGAAGGGGAGCACAGAACTGAAGTTCAAAAAGAAAGCAGCAGGGACTTGGGTGATTACTGTGTCGTTAAGGGGAGGAAACGGAGCACCTGGGC
>NW_017731418.1:2185502-2221564 GCF_001890085.2 Hipposideros armiger
GACCCTTACCAGACAATAAATCTGTCACCACTTTGATCTTGGACTTCCCAGCCTCCAGAACTATGAGAAATAAAAATTTGTTGTTTAAGCCACTTAATTTATGGTATTTTGTTATAGCAGCCTGAGCCAAGACACTCAGAAATGTTTCTTGCATCTGCCCACGCTTTTACTTTCCAAGAGCAGACTCTCCCTAACCGTGGCTTGGATTTCTAAAGCCTCTCTATATAAATCGCTTAGGCATATTTCCTCACTATGACTTAACATCAATCACCTCAACCAATGAACAGATAAGCATTCAGAAAACAAGTGCAAACACTCCTGATATTTCATAAACCCAGACCCTGGCAGGTGATAGGTATGTGGTGACTGTTTATAATTATTATATGAATTTTTGAGGATTATTGATACAATTTAGAAAGATTGCATACTTACAAGAGCATAAATATAAGTAGATACAACCTAAAAAAAAGCAATATAACCTTAAAAGTTGGAATTAAGATGCAGCTTAGAATTTCTGCAACATGTAACACTATTATTATATGTGTAACCCACTTTAATACATGTTTTGAGCATCTACTTATTTAATTAAATAACTGGATGTGTTTTGAGCATTTAGTTACTTAAGATAGTGTTTAAAGTTCTAAGAAACTTAAAAATGGCCCAACCCCGGTGAAAACTGAGAAACCCTAGAAGAAATGAAATATTAGTGAGATCAGATGGATGCTAAGACTGAGATGGACCTAATAAGATGAAGAAGGATGGGACCCAGAAGAGGACAGTGGGCAGAAGTGGTGGCCGTGGTAGTCTGCAGGCTGGAATCCCTGCAGAAGGGACAGTGGGTCTCCACTCAGCAAGGCAGGCTGTGGACGCTGTCCCCACAGCCCAGATCTCTCTAGTCCTGACATACATTTGCTTCTCCCCTTCGAAACAAGTCATTTTCTTTCTCTTTATCCTTTTCGATATCCATAGGTAAAACCTCAGAGACAGAAGTTCAACCAAATCTGTATTATACTTTCCCAAGTGTCTGTGTTGTCATGGACAACGATGTATTACTCTCCTGAGAACTCCCTGATCTCAGTAAATATTGTACCTGAAAATGAGACCATTACTTGTACTTAAATGAAATTTATAATGTATAAATGAGTGAATAAAGCAAGCCTTGATTTTTTAAAAAAGAATAACTATTCAGATCTGTTCAACTCAGCTAGGATAATGTAGTTACTTCCTAATAGGTTTCTTTGATTCTAGTCTCCTGCTCTAATCTTGTTGGGGAGATGGACCTGCCCTAAAGCTTTGCTACTCAAAGTGGGGTCCATGATCTGGGAGCTTGTTAGACATGCAGGATATTGGGTCCTACCCCAGATCTACTGGTCTAGCACCTGCATTTTTAATAAGACCCCAGGTGATTTGTGTGCACATTACAGTTTGATAAGCGCTGTGTGCTTGAAACACAAATCTGACCATGCCGTCCCCCAGTTGTAAAACCTGCAAAGGCTGCCACTGCCTCAGGAACAAAGCCCAAGCTCTTAGCCTGACACTGAATGCGTTCAATGCCCCAACATCCAAGGACCTTTCTACCTGACATCCCAACTTTTCTCCTTGTATCCCTTCACTCCAGCTACACTGAACCTTCACGGCACCCCCGCCCTGCCCTCTGCACATTTGCTTAGGTGGTCGATTCCTCCGTGACCATCATTCCTTTATGTATCCAGATGACTAACTTCAAGAGTCAGCTCTCTACTTTCACCTCCTCCATGAAGCCCATCTGATGAAATCTGCCAGAAGTAATCTCCCCAGTGTCATAATCCCTACAAGGCTGTGCGTGGACTTCCAAGGGCACTTAGTACTTTTTACTTTTTTACCCCTAAATTGTTACTTATTTGAGTTGGCTTATAAAACCCACCTGAAGTATAAAATCTTACTTGATTCATTTTTTTAACTTGATTCATTTTTTAACTTGGAACATTTTTTATTGTTCTATAGGGGAGGCTCAATCAATAGCTCATTAAATGTTTGAATCTATGGACATATACATGAATGCAAGGATAAATGAGCATGTTAGTACATATATTTAAATACTATGACTTAATAAATGAAAGCAATCCTTGAAACTTTGGTATTTATTTTAGGTTTCATTGAGGTGGTTACCCTATAAGTTCTTAAAACGGCATTTTCAGTAAAAAGATTTCTAACTCGCACAAACATTTAGCTACATCTGAAGTAGCTCAGAGAAGCCATCGCCTAATTTTCATACTAAGAAATGAAAATTTTTCTAGTGCTTGAATAGGAGACGGGGAAACACTAAGTCAAAATGAGCAAGTTTCCCGCATAGTGAGAGGAGCTTTATTCAAAAGGAGTAAATGATGGTCTTTTCTGCAGCTAAATTTTTCACCGGTGTCAGATGAATAAACTCCTGCTGGAAAATACTCTTATGACATTACTTCTTCCAGCACACTTACTAGTATATTCGGGTGCCCCTGAAAAATTAATTAACCTTACCAGTAACAACCGAACCCCTAGACCATTCGTAGAGTTCTTATTATGGGTCAGGTTAATCCCTACCTTAATTTACATCTAAGTGAGAGTGTGGTCTAAATTACACTGGGGACTTCTGGTCGCTGGTGCTTTGTCCTGTGCCATTTCTTTAGGTGACATTTTGCTCATGTCCAAATGTGAATCTTTTTTTTTTTTTTTTAATGGCAAGCCTCTGAGATTAGCTGGGGGAACTTTTAAGCTTTTCTTTTTTGGGTACTGGGAGCGGGGAGCAACACTGTTATCATTATCGGTCAAAACACAGCTGTAATAAGGGAATGGACAAGGCTGTAATTCAATTGTTTAGTTCTATCAGGGATATTGTTTTTCTGAGAAAAGTTAGCTTTTCAGAGCCTCAGGACCATAAAGAAATAGGGGCCAGGGTTGGATTATGGGTCAACAGCAGGATTTACCAACATACTCCCCACTTTTGTTTATCCAAAAAGTATCTAAAATGTAGACCCAAGTCATTACCCGGAGGCAAAGAAAAGTTACTGAAAATGCTACAACCGTTGAGCTATAACTAGGTCCTCTGGTGTCTTGCAGTGGGAGCAAAATTCTGTGATTCTGAGAATATTAACTCTTTTTTTTTAAGATTTTATTAGGGAATTGGGGTAGGGGAACAGTGTTGGGGAATTGGGGAAGGGGAACAGACAAGTTGTCCTTCAATCTTAGTTGTGGAGGGCACAGCTAACTCAGCTCCAAGTCCAGTTGCCATCTGGCTGCCTGTCGGCAGCTCACCGGCTGCTCAGCTCAAGGTGCCGTGCTGAATCTTAGTTGCTGGCAGGCGTAGCCCACCATCCCATGAGGGAGTCGAACCAGCAACCTTGTTGTTAGGAGCACATGCTCTCACCAGCTGAGCCATCCTGCCACCTGTTGGCAGCTCAGCAGCAGCTCAGCTCGGGCGTAGCTCATTGGCCCACGTGGGAATTAAATCAG
Organism: Hipposideros armiger; assembly: GCF_001890085.2. Classification (NCBI taxonomy): domain Eukaryota; kingdom Metazoa; phylum Chordata; class Mammalia; order Chiroptera; family Hipposideridae; genus Hipposideros; species Hipposideros armiger. Next base: position 2,188,974 of record NW_017731418.1, read on the forward strand.
CGACCCTGTTGCTCAGAGCTTGCGCTCTTAACCAACTGAGCCACTTGGCCGGCCCCGGGATGTTAACTCTTAAGTGGTGGGAAAATTTTTTTTTGAGGTTTTATTTATTTTTTAAACTATTGAGAGTCTGTTCTGATTCTACTGCATTCTAATTCAATTTACCTGGTTTGAAAGACTAACTGCTATTTTATTTTTTTTAAGCGGTGGGAATTTCATTTTCCCTTTGAGAACAGACACATAGCATTGCCACTTCCATAAGAGAAAGATTTCTGAACTAGCCCAGAGTCAGAAAATATTATTATAAAGAATAGTAATTATTCTGTGCTGTTTTAGCAAACACAATTAGTATCATTAATACTTATTATTAAAAACAATACACATATTAATGGTGAGGCAATCGACAAATGCATTATGCCACACACAGTGTGGAAAGACAAATGGTTTCTCTAAAAGATGAAGAAACAGGAGCTCTTGAAAGGAAAGATGGCTAGTTCTCTAAAAATGGGTTTCCCCCCCGCCACCCACTGGCCCAAATGGGACAAGTGTCTTCTTTTGTTAACTCATCTCTGATGAGCTTTGTCCTCCCAAGTGGGAGCCGCTTTCAGTTGGAGTTAATCAGAGATGCAGTGGTGATGAGGCCATCCCAGACACTGACAGCAGCTACATAAATGCTTCCTTATTCCCACCCGTGCCGGTGAACGATGGGGTTGGAACAATGAGAGCTAATGATGGAACTCTGGAAGCTATCATTTTGAATCAGGCCATTACTTATGCTACTGTTGTGAAAATCAAGCCAGGCTCATGCTCCTTTTCAGTTTCGTGGGCCCGGGCCCATTTGGGGGCTCAGCAAGCCCAGAGCAGATAGAGGGCTTTGGATTTCCATGTGGGCATTGGTTGCTGGCATGGGATGACCACTAGCTGAGACATGTTCCCGACTGCATCATGGGCCATGGTGTGTTTACAGGCCAGGCTTACAAACAGCCACATGCTGCTGGTTGGGAAGACCCAACCTTGCCTTCTGGCCAGTGTGTGACCCACCCAAGTCAGGGGCCCTCTCCAGGAAGTCTCACCGCATGTGCTGGGGTAACCTTTCTGTTGAAATCCCAGACCTGTCTTGTCTTCTATTCTTACCATGCCATGCGCTATGATGAGTGATTTGCACAGGCTTCAAAACACAGCTGCCCCTATGTGAGTGAGCCTTGCTGAGCCCAGCTCAGATTACCAGACCCACTCATCTGACCCAAAGATGAGTGACAAATAATACATAGTTGTTGCTTTAAGTCCTAAACTCCAAGGTGGTTTGTTACACAATAATAGCTAACTATTCAGCTGGCTAGTACAGTTGGATCAAGACACAGTTTTCATGTCAGATAATCATAAGCTCAGAAAGACAGGCTAGGGCAAGCGTCTCAGAATTGTGATTTTCAGTGGAAGACAGCTGGGAGTCACTGGAGTGTTCTGAGCAGGGTACAAACAGGATGCCAAGCAGTGCTCCAGAAGCTTCATCTTACAGCAGCAGGATGAAGGTGGGAACGAAGTAAGGAGAGTCTGGGAGGCAGGAAAACCAGGAAGGACGCCCTGCCAACGGGGTAAAGTGAGACTGAACCAAATCAGAGGTGGTAGGAACGGAGGTGCAAGAAGCTCTGAAGAAAGCGTTTGGCTGAAGACCAGATGTGGTGCCTGGGGAAGGAAAGCTGACAGTGGTCAACGACGACTCTAAGGTCTCAAGCCTGGGTAGCTGAGAGGGTGACAAAAAAGGGAGGAGGCAGGGAGAGTTGGTGGTGTCATACTTGAGAAGTCCATAAAATGTTTAGGTGGGAAAATTTTAGCTTTGGGAAATGTGGGACTGTAGCTCTGAAAATGGACCCAGTGGGGGGAACATATTTCGAAAATATTTTCATAGAGGTGATGGTTGACGGCATGACTCTGAGCAAGAGAAGAGGGAAAGGAAATGCAGATGTTCAAGGAAAGAGCCTTGACACCCGTGTACTGGGTATATTATCGACTGCGGTGTAGCAAATTACCTCAGAACCTAGCAGCTTAAGACTCAGGCACCTGGGAGCAGTTTATCTGGGTGGTTCTGGCTAATGATCTCTCGTGAGGTTGTATTCAAAATGTTGACCAGGGCTGCTGTCATCTGAAGGTTTGACTGGGGCTGGAGAATCTGCTTCCAAGATGGCCCCCTCACAGGGCTGACGGCTGGAAGCCCCAGTTCCCCACACGAATTACATGTTGGGCTGCTTGAGGGTCCTCATGACATGGCAGCCAGCTTCCTCCAGAGTGAGTGATCCGAGACAGAGAGAGCAAGGCAGAGGCCACATGTCTTTTATGACCTAGCCTTAGAAGTCACATACTATCGTTTCTGCTGTATTCTGTGAGTCACACAGACCAACCCTGACACATGAGACTACACAAGGGCATGAATACCAGGAGGTCGGGATCATTTGGGGCCATTTTGGAAGCTGGCAACCACACTGGGGATGGAGGAAGAAGATAAGCCATACTTAGAAAGATGGGTAGGATAGTTTAGTTGGGGAAATAAGGCTGCTGAATGGGAAGAGATCTGGCTCTCACACCTGCTGGCTCACCTGGCACCCTGAATGGGCCTTTGATCCCCTTCGGAACACTCTGCCTCCAGAAAGTATGTCTGAAACAGGGGAAGCTTTTTGCTCCATGCCAGGCCAATTACCACGTGCCAGGCAATGTGCCAAGATTGCCCTGAAGTTGGCACTGTCACTTATAGGTAAGGAAACGGAGGCTGAAGTTACAAGCCCAAGTTCTCATAGCCAATATGATGTCGGGCTGGAAAATGAACCCAAGTTGTTTTCACCAACTGAGCCCTCATTCTTAACCTCTAAGCCACCAGGCAGAGAGTGTAGGGGCTGCGGTTCTGCCAGAAACCCCAAACAAGATGAATCCATGTAAGAAACATGAGGCATGACCCAACAGTGCCACAGAAGCTGCAAGAAGGAGAAGCGACCAATGTCCAGGGAGCCCCATCTCTGTGCCAGGCACACGCCAGGCAAAGATGGAGAAATCGAGGTGTGCTTACCATCCTTGGGGCTCGCTTTGTCCTCAGTGGGCTGCTCGATGAACTTCAGCAGTGGGGATCTTGACTGCTGTATGGTGGGAAGACCGGGGTCGCTGAACAGTATGGTGTCTTTGCCCCCTGTCGTGGAGAAGGAGGCAATTAGGATATATTAGGTCCTCCGTGAATCATGGGTACCTTCACCCCACACAATGGACTGGTGTGAGTAAACACAGCACCTTCTTCAGTCGGAGGTAACACCGTGGAAGTGAAATGGCCAGCAGGCCCTTTCTGTAGTGTGAGAGCAGGGCAGGGAGGTCCAGGGCCAGCTGTGTATGAGTCCTGAGAGACTGCTCAGGACATGGCTGCCTTCCAATGCCACTATTAAGGGGCAGCCTGTTTGTCAGCCAATAACTGAGTGGCACTCTTAGGGGGGAGACTGTAACAATAGTAACAACAACAGAGTGCTTAGGAGTGCAGGCTTTGGAGCCACACCACAGTGTCTGTGTTCTGAACTTGTTGGCTGGGTGACTTCGGGTAAGTCACTTAACCTCTCTGAGCCTCAGAGCCCTCATCTGTAAAGTGAGGACAAATAGCACCCACCTCATTGGCTGGTTTTGATGAGCTGATCCATGTAAAGTGCTCAGGCATTTTAGTCCGCACTCAGTAAATGTTACATTGAAATTATTGCTTGACGAGGCACCTTCCACAGCCCTGCCATATATCCTATATCTAATGTACTTCGATTTGGTCATTAAGATTGAATAAGAACTGTGTCATAAGTCAGGTAGTATCAGGTCCCCCAAGTTACCACAGCTACACTTTCACTTAGAACATCTAATCCCAGATCAGCCAAGCCCTTTTATCTATTTGTATGAACTCCCTAAATGGACTGAGAAATTTGGAGGCCATGAGGAAATTCCATTATAAATCTATTTGTAAGGCCAGGGCAAGTTACGGAGGTGAGGAGCAGGGAAGTGTGGCTTGGAAACACGAGCATGATGAACACAGACACGAAACATGTGGACATAAGAAGACGCTGCCACAGCAGTCAAGAGAGCCTAACAGGCAGGATCCCAAGCTTTGTTCAACAAGGCCCTGGGACTCTCTTGGCGGGAACCATTGTGCAAAACCCCAAAGCCCCCGGGCCATGACCCAGCCTATGCTCCAGACTTAGCTGTCTGACTCTGTGCAAAACTGTTTCTAAAGCCAAGGCACTAAATGTCTCTGGGGCTCAAGTCTGAGGCTCTAAAGTTCTATGATCTTAGTTTCAGGGTCAACAGAGCACAGAGTATTATTCGTGTAAAGACCTCTGCCCACTCCTTTGGAGAACCAGGTGAACCTTGGACTCTACCTCAATCTGTTTGTGACACTGTCTTCCCATTAGGCTATGTCTCTTTGACTTTATTTCCAAGGCTGTAGTAGAGAGTTTGCATATGTACTTAATAAATATCTGATAAATGTCTGAATAAATGGCGGATGCGAACTGGGAATCCTGATGTCTTGCAGGCAAGGGTGTTTCCTGCTGCCCTGGGCAGACAGAGTATTTATTTGCAGCCATAGCACTCTGGTTTTTCTGCTATCTGAGGGTCATTTCAGAAGAATAGAAATCTGATAGGAGCTGACCCTAAAGTTCTCCGCCTGCACCGCTATTGTCTCATGTGGAAAAAATCCAGAATTCTTCAGGGCCACAGTCCAGAAAGGTTTCCCAAGAAGCATCACTGGGATGTTGTTGAGACTCACAGAAGAAAGTTAACACAACCAGGTCTCCCTCTGTGCTGCAAAGATTCAATATGGAAACACCTTGAGGGTTTAATGGCTACCGTGAACCCACAGCAAATGCCTCCGGGTGGACTTCTTTTGTTTCTCTTCATCAAGGCAACAGTTACTGTCCTCAAGTCAGGGATAGGACTGCATTTCTTGACCCATCGTTCTCTAGCAGGTAGGCTGGCAGCTTGCTAGCCTTAAGGGGACTCAGTAGGAGACACGGTCTGCCCCTCTGTGTCCCAACCAGCCTTCCAAATCCCCTCTGCCCCGGTGGCCAAAGAATCAGAATTATGGGCAGAGTTGGGAGCTGGCTGAGATCCTGAGCCCTTCCTGTCATGAGGAGTTCTCTAGGGTGGGACCTCTATGGCTCTCTCCAACCCCAAGGTATTACCTTTTCACCATGCCTCCTCAAAAATGCTGGTACCAGCAACATTAAACCCCTCCAAGAAGCTGGGCAGCAAGCATGCAGCGAAGGGAAACAGAAGCCACCATTCATCCATGTCCAATCAAGCGGGGTGGGGGGAGGGGTTCTGGTGTGAAAATAAACACCTCCCGAAATGCCTGCCTGGAGAGATCATTTCCTAACCTCAAGGCAAAATGCCAAGGTTTGGTTATTCTTGCAAAATATTTGAAGGATTCAAAGATCTTTCATAGAAGTCTCCCAATTCTCTTGTTTCTAACTCAGTCCAGATTCCATTGATACTGACTTACCTGGAGCTCTAAACTGATGGTCTGCCATTTCATAGTTGCCCTTTGGTTTACAGCACTGGAGGATGAGGAGTGGGGCCAGGGGGCTCCACAACCCAGAGTCAAACCACAACTCATGAAGAAGGTCACACAGGCCTTTCCATTCAAGTGGTGTTTGAGTTTCTGGAAGCCCTCCTGAGTCCTCACAACAACATCCCTCAGCCCCTTCTTCGAAATGTACCAAGTACTTTCAAAACACACATTTTCCTCCTCAGGCTGATGCTTCGAGTGGAGAAGAGAGAAAATTAAAACGAAAAGCTCAAAGAGCCAGGCTCTGCTCTTGCCAGATTTTTTTTTTCTGGCTTTTGGTGTGTCTCTTTAGAGCATGAGTGCATCCAGGACATCTCCCTTCATAGCTTCCCAAGCGCCATTCTCCCCACAGAGGCCAGCAAAGGGCTGGGAGACGGAGGCTGACAGGTAGGGGCTGGAGAAGGTGGAGGGTTATTCCTTCCTGAGGGGTGTGGTCAGTCGGCCTACACTCTGGCTTCCTTGACAGAGCCCTGTAGCTTTTTCACCTCTGGTTAAACAGTGTGGAGGCTGCTTTGCTATCCAGATGATTTCGCCACGCAGGTGGGTATATTTGTCAAACGTGTCTACTTCCCAGCAAGATCACACGTTTGTCCCAACTCTATCAAACAACATCAGGAGCTATACAGTGTTGGAGAGAGTGAGGAGGGATGGAGAAGAGAGTCAAAGAAACAGTATAGCATGCTCAAAGCCCAGCTTTGTAATAATGAGGGATTGGCTTCTTCGCCCCGCCCTTTATGGTCTCACAGGAGATTGTTCTGGCTTCTGAAGTCCTCTTCTCCAATCCAAATGGCTTTGTGAACCGGTCCCCAGCTGATCTGATCTACCCCATTCCTCTCTTCCCTGGGTTGTAGGACCCCTTTACAAGTGGAGTCCTAAAATGAAGATCTGAAAACTTGGGTTCCAATACCAGCCTCTGTGGCCTCAGGTATCACCTAACTTCCTGGGTTTCCTTATCTAAAATAAAGGGATCAGACTATATCAGGAAACGTTTTCTCTGATATGTCAATTCAGACCAAGGGCTGGCTTCCTGGAAAGCCGCAGTGGAAGACTGTTCTGGGGACCACATGTGAGATCATCAAAGAAGAGCGATGTGTTTGATTAGCAATGTCTGCCACTGTCATGGAAAAGGACGTCGTGTAATATACACCAAGGGTGTGCCATCCTTGAATGTTTTGCTCTCAACTGTCCCTTCCAGGTCTAGCATTCGATGGCACCTCACACACTAACATCTTTATCACTCAGCACTTAATTATGTGCCATTTTTTGTTTTCCTCTCACTGCTTGCTGCATATTCATCTTGTTTCCCTAATGGGACTGTGGATTCTTGGAGAGGGTGAGGGGCATGTCTAGAATGCTTGGTACAGAACTAAACTCACAAAGTTGATGCTCAGAAGGGTATATTGATACAATGACTTATTGGCGCAGACACAGATGCTTTCAGGATGATCGTAAATAAGAGCGTGGTAGCAAGTCTTTGAAACCACAGAGGCGCGGTTCCCTCCAGTTGGCTGAAACACTATGATCTGGCTCCTACTTAGGGAGAGAAAGAGGAAGAGAAAGAAGAGGAAGAAGGGAAAAATGGAAAAAGAAGAGGATGAACAGGAGGAGGAGGAAGTGGAAGAGAAGGAAAAGAACATATTGCCTCTTGTTCCACTATGCAGTAGGTTAAACGCAGCCATGAAACAAGGAGCAGACAGAGGGACTGGCCTGATTTCCGCCGGAAGAGGCCCATCCCTGCTTATTTTCACCAGGGTTTGAGGATGATCATAAGGCGACGCTTCATTGCAGCATCCTTCATCACGGCACCAGGGACATGTGATTGTTACATAAACTGTGTCATAGCTGGGAAATTGCCACTCTTTTCCCTGGCCTCCTACTTTGTGTCTATGTGGAGGCCAGAGATTAGAACAAACATGACCATGGCATCAAATCCATTCAGCTGGGTCCCTCGGAGCTAATTTTACCATTTAATATTTGCTTGGTACTAATTGAATTCTCTATTTCGATTGACTGTTCTAATCAGGAAACTGCAAGGATACATAGAGAATGCATTTCCATCTATTTTCATGCAAGGATGGTATTAACGCACTGTTGATATAAGCCACAAACACAGATATTTCAAATAGAACATACTCCCAAATCCTACTGAAACATTGTAGCTCAGGCCTTCAGGCAGCAAAAGGAAGGAAAAAAAAATGGTTATTGCATAGCAGCCATGCTAACCTAGACCATACAACACCAGAGATAGAAAATTCTCAGCATTTGTTCAGTTATTCAACTTCCAGCTTTTTACATAAGTTGTAGAAATAAAACATTGTGAAATTTCACTAAGTCATTGGAGAGGGAAAAAAAAAAATCAAAACTCCAGTACATGCACAGAAATAGCAATCTGACTGCACAAATAACCAATAAATTTGCCTGACTGTGTTGAAATTCAATGCAATAAAAGAAAGGCCTTCAAAGAAGATAAGGTTTTAACCGCATCAAAAGATTCTTGTTCAAAATGGCTCATTCAAATCCCCAGGATGGCACTCGCCACTAATTAGTTCTGTTAGGTCTTTTGACAACAAGTTCAAGGTATCTCTTCTAAAAATACCAATTTATGAAACACACTTCCAGGCAACCTAAGGCAGCTATTCAGATTTACATTAAGAAAACGTGTTGTTGTCCACGTCCCTGTGGCAATTTTCATTTCTTATCTGTTACAGGGAAGCAACTGATACGAATCAAGGTTAGAGGAGACTAGTTTGTGCAGACAGGTTAAGCAACTACAAATATACGTTGCTTCCAGGGGGAAGAGGAGGTGGTGGAAAACAATATATACAAGTTTCTGGAGAGTGTGAAGAAAAATGGAATAGCTAACGGGGGGGGGGTGTCTCATGAAGGGATATTTTACCAAGCTAAATGGGGTAAATATAGCTAATTAAAGTAAAATATCAGCGTTTCCTCCCACTGTGTGAAACTGAAAAAAATCTCCACAGGAAATTTTGATTTTCAAGCTACGTAAAAAATGGGATGGGGGAAGAGAGGGAGGTTGTAAAGTGCATTTGAGTTAGAACATTTGCTTTTTCTTATTTTCATTTTTAGCACTGACAAAATGAGCAAATATTTGTATATTCTTACACTCATTTTTAGGACCAATGATTAAATTCAACAAATCTATGGGTAACAAAAATGAAGCAATTTACTACATTCACCAAATTAAAAAAACAACACAAAACCACATACAGACACACACAATGACAATTTCAGGACTTAGGTTAGCAAAACTTTATACTTAGGTGGATGAGAACCTGCATGTTTACTGTATTTTTCTTATTTCCTCCCAAAATGATGGTTTCTAAGTTTAAAACACTTGTAGATTTCTTAGCAAAGATCTTCAAATATAAGGACCTTGAAAAGGAAAACAGTTCTCGTGAAGTTCTGCTTACCTGGAAGACTCCACAAACCAGAAACTTCCAGAGTTCTTAATTTTTTCTCCAGTTCAGCCACCCGATTCCCTAGGATTCTGGGAAAGGGGAGAAAACGGCAGCACAGATTAATGAGAAACCCACTAGGGCCAAAGCAGAGAGAAAATATTTTGAGGTTTAATATATATGCGAAAAATGGAGACTGTGTGTGTGTGTGTGTGTGTGTGTGTGTGTGTGTGAATAATATATGCACATATATACTCTGTTGAAAGTACACATGAAAATATAAAGTGAATAATTAAAAAAAAACCAAACGTTGCCATTCAAGTGAGTCTCTCCCATAAAGGTAGTTAAACAATTATTCCACCACTGCCCAAATGTCTTTCAGAATTTCTATTTGGAAATTGCTCATTGTTAAAAACGATAGTTAATTTTGAACACCCTTAATAGTATCACAACTTGATTCTTTGAGAGTAAGTCTTAGTTTTGGAAACAATCAAGTCTCGCAAATAGGATGGGTGAACATACTCGGTAATATTGCTTTGAGTCAATAAAATAATAAGATGTGCATGCCTTCTTAGATCTAACCTATGTCATACTGATGTCTAATTCTTGCTTGATATCTAGCATAATGCCTGGTAGATGTTCAAAAATGTATTTGATTAAATAAATGCTTTTTGTATGGCTTGTAATTATCAATGGAGAGAATTTTTTTTTAAAGAAAAAAAACAGATATTTCAAAAGAACGCTCAGTAATTGCAGCGTCACTACAATAATGACATTCCTTTCCGAGGTGACCATTCTGACTCGATACATAACTTGGAATGTGTATTCGGAAAGATTCTACTGTTTACCTGGGAGTCAAACTTTGTCTATTTGCATGCAAAGACATGCAAAGAAATGTGGGCACATGACTCACCTCCGCTACTCTACACAAAATTAAATGTATTGGGAAATGATTTGATAGTCATCTAAAAACTTCAATCACTTTTCATTGGCCTGGAAATTGAAAAACCAGCCTTTATATTATTTGGGGGATTTTCTTGGCACTGCTGATGCTAAAATGATGCGGAAATATCCTTAATAGCGAAGTTTCAATTCCTTTCAGCAGGAGAAATCGGAATACCAGAATTGTTCTGCTGGCTGTCTTTCTATTCCAGAGATAGCTGCACACACCCACATATATGCAGAGACATGAATATGTATATATCTGCATATTTTATATATATATATATATATATATATATGGTTTTGAATTCATCTTTATTTTACCTGAATTGACTTGCAGCATCTTAATTAATATTCCCTTTGAGTTCACACAAAAAAAACCCTTTGACGTTATTACATGCGATTTTCTTCATCTAGGTACTTAGAGCTTTTCTTTGCGTCTTTTCCCTAAGTCTTAAATTCTGCATAGTCTTTATCAATTACTTTCAATTTTCACTCCATTTGTTGGGTCTATTCTGCTTTCATGTCTCTGACCCTTTAACAAACACCATTCTTCGTAATCTCGCTTTCAATATTTCGCTCAGACCTTCTGATCCGAACTCCCTTTTCACCAGCTGATGGGTTTGAGATGCAATCACAGCAGTGTTCAAGTTGACACCTGTTTTTTAACGAGATCAGATTATCTGTATGTGGCTGCCTCTTGGAAACAAAAGATAAGGCTGAACTCTTCTGTGGGCACTGAAGGATGCCATCAGGGCAACGTGAGAAGGCGTGGTGAAGAGACATTGGGTTGTATTGGGTTGTCGGAAAAGTCACAACACATTTTTGCAACGAAAAACATGGAAAAAATACGTCATGACTTTTCCGACCACCCAATATGTTTCTCTGATGTTCTCTGACAACACAGCCATGTGTCCCAGGAATGGGGTGAGGTGAACTTGCTGGTGTCCCCAGAGATCTAGTTTCAGAGGCCCTGCCTGTTTGTCAGTGGTGACTGCTTTCTTCTTTGGCCTGACATGGGCATCTGATGCAGGGCTGCAGCAGTGAAATGGACCCAGTAGAAGTTGTGGTCATAGTAATGGTATCAATCACCATGGCAACTACACTGCTGTTAACACAAACAGCAAAACAACCTTTTCTGAGTCCTGGATATAAGTCAGAGTCCATGCTGAACACCCACTGAACTTGCATTATCTCATCAGACCCCCAAAAAAACCATACAATGTACCCTGCAGTGTACATTGTATGATTACTCTCCTTTTACACCTGTGAACCCTAAGGAACAGAGAGGTTAAGCAACTTGCCAAAGGACACATAGTTCATCTCAAAGTTCTGTCTTTTCCCAACCCCCAGTGCTCTGATCCACCATACCCCACTCCTCCCCTTAGGAAACAGAGGCATGGAAGTTAGTTAACTTGACCAAAACCACAAGCAGGCTCAGCTGGTAATAAGTCTGGATTTGAAGCAAAGCCTCAGTTTGCCTCTGAAATGAATACTCTTAACCAGTTCCCAGTAATTGACGGCACTGTGAAGCGAGCTTTCTCATGCCTGGAGCAAATTCTCGTTAAAAACTGTTCATATTGAAATACGGATGTAGCCACAGCTGACTTGCAAAATATAGCTCAAGATGCTTCAAATGACAAAGAGGGGCCTCCTGATTGGCTTCACACTGAAAGAATATGGCAGGTGGTCCACTGAACATGGTGCGACACAGCCCAGCGAGAGAAGAGGCTATTTGAGTGTTTATCGCTGGCCGTGTTCACAGATGGGAGATGGTTGAAGTAGGAACAGGGTCCATTCAATTCAGTTTAACCAATTCCACAAACAAGGCTGTTGGGGATAATGAAGAGAAGCAGACCCTGTTCCTATACTTAAGGGACTAAAAGCCTAGTGGGAGACAGACAGATGCATACACACACATACAGTGCCAGTGGAAAGCTTTAATAACAGTTGATGTTTATCAATCACTTCTTCTGCATCAGATATTACTCTAAGCATGACACAGTTAGTATATCCCTTAGTCTCTTATCATCCTAATTGTGTAGATGAGGGAACTGAGATCCAAAAAAGTAAATTAACTTGCCCAGGGTGACACAGCTAAAAAGTGGAGGGGCGAGAACCAGCACCCCGGCCTGGAAATACACAAGTACTTCAGGAGAACTGCAGAGCAGATGTGAAGAGTAAATGAAAGATGAATCCAGCGTGGCTGGTAGGGCCCCAGATCACCAAGATCTCGTTGCCATATTGAGAATGTTGAGACTTATACATTGGCAACGGGGAGATACTGAAGTGTTTTAAGCAGAGCAGCAGCATAATGAAGTTTAGGAAAAGCATTCTTGATGCGGAGTTGAGAAGGGACTGGAAGAAATATGAATAAAAGCAGAAAGACCCGTGAGAAGGGTATTGTTCAGGCCGGTGATGATGGTGGACAAGAACAAGCCAGTGGGGATGTAGGGAAGCCAAAGGAATGGGACAACAGACAATAAGGAGGTAGGTGAGTTCTTTGAGGTGTCTATAGGATATCCATCTGGACATACGGGAGAAAGAAGCGATCTGCGAGTGTGAAGATGAGAAGCTTGGGGGAGTGAATCTACACACCAACAGAGTGGGAGGAGTCAGAAGAACAGGAAACTAGAGCACCTACTGTGTAAGGCAAGAAAGGACGGGGGACACAGAGCTGGGACAGAGCAGGAGAACCAAGGCAACGTGGGTCTGTGGAAGCCAAGGGAAGACAGCATTCCTGGTGCGACAGCGTGGTCAGTGTTGTCTTATTCTAGAAGTGGTCACACTTCTAGATGAAAGTTTAGAAGAGGCCACTTAGAAGATGTGCCCGACCCTTGAGAGAAATGTTTTGGGACAATGGAGGTAGGGAAATCCGGAATTCAAGTGACAGAGATGAGCCAGAACAGACAAGGAGAAAGTTGAGGCAGTGAACTCCATGCCTCTTCAAGTAGTGTAGGGAATAGGAGGAGACAGCTAGGGCAGTAGCTTGAGGAATAAACAGGCTGGAAAAGGGATTTTTTTTTTGTAGGATAGGGGAGATTTTAAATAAAATTTTTATTTAGCTACAGTTTGTTTTAAGACAGGGGAGACTTCAGCATATGTCCACCTAGTACTCTAGGAAAATCCTGAAGATGCCAGGCCTCTGGATGGATTTTCAGTAGTGGTTTGTAATAATAACAACAGCAGAGGGGATCTGCAAAGACAGAAGGCACTCCGGGACTGGCCCGCACTGTGCCTCTGGCCTTGATTTCTGGCCACCACAGGGAGCAGGGATCCCTGAGCGAGGGTCCTTCGGAGCAACCAGGGCCTGAAGAGGAAGCAGGTGGCTCTGGCTCTTCACAGACCTGGAGGTAACTCTGCCCCCAACCTCTACCCCAGGTGGCCTTCTTTTGAATCTCTGCTCTGTTCCATGACAGCTCATGCTGCCACCAAGATCCTGAACTTGCAAGCCATTTAGCGTTGGCCAGGGAAGGGGAAGAGGAGTGAACAGTTTTAGGCATAGCAGGAAGGCGAACAAAAGGCCAGCATGTCCTTATAAATTCCACCCCACCCCCACCCCACCACTGGCAAAGCGATGGTTTACTGGGAAGGACAGGAGAACTAAGTGTGGTGTTTAGTGAAACAGCACTTTAACATCTGCCTCTTCTATAAATGCTTTGCCATCTGTTTACAAGACAAGTGAACCTCATCTCTTCTTTAGCAATAGTCAGACAACTGCCAACTCTCTGGCAACAAGTACCTCAAGCAAAATGCCTTTTAATTGAACATCTTCTCAAAATGTAAAGCCCTGGGTTTACTCATCAATTCTGCAAGATGGCCCCCATTGAACCTTCTTAAGGGGCGGGTGGTAACTGTCAGGCAGTAGAAAACACACTTACAGAAGAGAATGTCTTTATTCCTACTTATCATGCTCCACTGAAACAAAGCTATTTTATCATTTTCATTACAGGAGGCTATATCATGGGGGATAATAGCAACCAGGCGAAATACAGATTCTATTCTTAGCCCCCACTCCATTGGTTGTATAATTAGTTTCTTTACATGCTCCCAAAGAACATACGTATTGAAAATATGAAACTTAAGACCCTCTAAGTATTAAAAATGGCACATTAGGTACTTTATGTGCTGATATGACGCAGTCTTCAAGATCTACTGTTACAGGGAAAGTAGAGAACAGTGAAAAAGCTTTTTTTGTGTATACTAGCTACTATTTGTAAAAAAAAACAACAAAAAGACAAAACCCAAAACCCACAGAATATCTATATCTACTTAAATACATATTAGTATTTATGTGTGTCTATATAAATACATGTATGTACTGCATTGGCATATTCATGCATCCTTTGGAAGGCTCCATAAAAAATGAGAAATGGCGGTTTCTTCCAGGAAGGGTGGCTGAGAGCTAGCAGCAGTTTGGAGATACAGTAAGTCCTTACTCAACATCCTCAATAAGTTCTTTGACTTTAAGTGAAACAACATAAAAGAAAGCCAATTTTACCATAGGATAACTGACATAAACAAGAGTTAAGTTCTTATGCAAGCCATCAACATTATAATGAAACGTTGAACGAAATGACATTATTCAAGAACCTGCTGTGTATTGTCCAACCTTTTAAAATCGGAACCACGAGATGGTTCTAAAGTACTCAATAATTGTTAAAAATGAAAAAGTGTATTAAAGCAAAACTAAACCTGGCAAAATGCAAGTATCAATGTTTCTCAAAAGAGGTGAGAGCCCATGGAGCTTGGGAATGCTTATGGTTGCAGTGGGACATGTTAGGGAAGCATCAGGGAATCAACCCGTCAGACAGGTGGGAGTGTCAGGTCAACGGCAGTGTGGATACCGTGTTTGGCAGACAGTGGGGACTCAGCCTGGCCTTTCAGTGGAGGCTTGTGACGTGATCAGACCTGTGGTGGGCAGGTGGGTGTGGGAGTGCCTGGGTAGGTGGTGGGGGAGGCACGGCTGCAGTCTGAGGCTGGACAGTTGATGGAAGGGTCTTCCCAAGGAAGAGGCAATCGTTTGATTGGAGGAAAGCAGAGGGGGCAGGTAGGAGATGTGCACGGATGGCCCATGGTGAATACTCAGGAAATACATATTGAATAAATGAATGCATGAAAATCATAAAGCTTAGTGATCATTTGGGTGTTTGTATGAAGGAAACAGAAACAAAAGGTAAGGACATAATTCAATCATCCATTCATCAAATAGTCATGAGCATCCAGTGTGGGCCCAGCATTGTCCTACACACCAGGAGAGAACAGTGACTGAGAGGGACAAACTTTCTGGCTTTGGGACAGCTTAAACTGAAGTGACATGGAGACTTGTCAAACCTGGGTGTTAGGATGGTGGGCAGAGCCCATCGAACCTTCTTCAAATCATGCTTTAAATGGCTGCATAATACTCTATCTTTTGGAATTACTATAATCTTAATCATTTTCCAATTAAAAATCATTGGGTTGTTTCCATTTTTCTTAGAAATGAATCCACAATGAACCACCTTACATGTAAATTTTAGGGTGTCATTCTGATTTTTTTCATTAGGATAAATTCCTAGAAGCAGACCCTTCTGGGTTAAAGGGTACCAGCAGTTTCAAGTGTCTTAAAACATACTAAGGAATAGATGGTCCAGTTTGGAATGTGGGTCTTGCACTTGATGGGGTGGTGGGGAAAGTGTTCTGAGACGAGTCTGCAGCAAACGAGAGGCAAAGATGCGGAGAATGTGGTCCTTGAGAACTGACAGAAAAAAAAAAGTGGAGGAAGGGTCCTGGGGTGGGAGGGAGGGGAAGAACAGGAGGGAGGAGAAACTGAGGCAGCAGAGAAAGTTGGAGGAATCCAAGAAGATGGCTTTCAAGATGGGAATGTGGATGTAGAGAAATGACAGAAGACTCAGAAGGTGGAGTTTCGGGGTACTGGTGACCTTCTAAGGAAGATGGCAGTGGAAAATACTGGAAGAGGTCTTGGGAGGTATTACAGCTGAACTGATCTTTCTTTCCTGTGCATAGAGTCACCCCGGCTTGCAAAAGTCCAGCATTCCAGCATTCCCTTCTCAACCCCTCAAATTTATATTTCTCAGCAGGCACCCCCTCCAAGTAATTCTAACATAGGTGCCCCCGAGAACACACTTTGAAGGAAGTAGAGGTGGCCCCCTTGTTCATAAGACTTCAAAGTGAGAGTAATGCCTGGGCAGCTGCAGAATTTAGGCAAGGCTTTGGGGGTTCCTGAAGAGCTGCGAGGTTTCTAGGTGACTAGGCAGAAGCCAGAGGAGGAGCAGAGGTAGAAAAGATTGAAAAAGGAAGTCACAGGGGAGCCAGGCAGGCTCCAGAAGAGGGAAGATGGCATGTTTCCCTGAGACAGGAGAGGGTGAGGGGTGTGGGAGACACTGGTTTTGGGGGGGGCAGCAAGTTTTGGGGCTCATGATGAGCAGCCTCTGATTTCTCAGTAAAAGAAGGGCTCAGGTCACCCACTAAGAACAGACCATCATTTAGAAGCTAAATGCCTGCGAGGTGCTTTATAGGGTGGAGCAAAGAAGGGAACACTGAGGCTGCAGGGATTCTGCCTGAATAAGCTAGATCTCATCTCTATTCTGGGGAGAGTTCCCAGTCCCTCCCTCTCCCCTGAGAAGCATCTGCATTTCAGCCTCTGGCTGTTTCATTCCTTGGTTAAGATTTCTTTTAAAAGAATTTTTGAAACTTCTTCTGTCAATAAATTACCCTTGTCATCCCTTGGAGATTGCCCAGACTCCCTCCGCTGATCTCTGCCTTCTTTTATATATATCTTAATCTCCTGTGCGATCTTCCCTTCACTCCTGTCTTCTCTTTTTCCTATTTTGTTTTTACAATACTCTCAATCATTTTTCAGTTGCCTCACCAGGCTCCTGGTTCCCTGATGCCTCCCCTTCTTGCTGGAAGCCCAGCCTCTCGGTGCCTGCCTCACTTCTTCCACACTTTCATTTGGGTTCTGCGTGTAGATCATGTAAGCAGGATCAGCTACATAATTTGCAGGGCCCAGTGCAAAATGAAAATGTGGGGTCCCTTTGCTCAGAAATGATGAAGAGTTTCAAGATGGTGTCAGGAGCATTAGACCAAGTGCAGGTCCCTCAGAGCATGGGGCTCCCCGGCAATTGAATGGGTCGCTCGCCCATGAAGTCAGCTCTGTTTGCAGTGTTTGCTGCTTTAAATTATTGTTTATTCACCATTCTCAGAACACTTGTGATTTTGCTTCTGTAGTCTCTAATGGCTACTTTAATTTGCTTGGTTTTGCCCAACATAGTCAATCAGTATGTTTATAATAACCAAATAAGACATTGTGCTTTATTTATTGTTCCTTTCCATCATCTTTTGCTGATTTTGAAGAGTGACATGGGACTCCCTTGTAGGCTCAGCTGCCTTTGAGTTGATGCTTGGCATTCAGAGCCCCTCAAGGTCATGCTGTAGGAAACACTGGCACTCAGGAGTTACCGTCCCTAAAGGAGACCTGGGGAGAGGTAGCCTAAGTGACCCAGAAAGTATACTATCAAAATTACCCATGTAATATGCATGACTCAGTGAGTGGCTCAGAGAAAGCATTCAATAAACAATGATCGGCATTATTTGCTTGTTTGACTCCAGCTGACAATCAAGGTCATAATGCAGAAGTATAGTCCTAGTTTAATAAGTTTCCTTCCAGAGTTCAGAGGTCTCACTCTCATCCCTTAAGGCCTGTAGTCCCACCCGGTTGCCGTCACCCCACATATCTCCTGCCCATCCCCCACTCAAGGGTCCAGTCACCTACTTGTTGGTCTGCCTCTGGTGCTGGATGACCATGTTTTTCTCATGGATCGTCTCCAACAGGGCTGTTGCCAGAGATTTCAGATCAGAAATGGACTGTGGAGTAGCTGGGAGACTACATCCATGATCCTCAGATAACAGATCCTGAACTGGGTAGGATATAAAATTTACAACTCAGTCTTAAATTCATCTAAAAGGCAAGCCAGTGTCAGTTCTTCCTGGGTAATGATAGATACACAGCTTCTATATGCCACTATGTTGTACTGAAGAGTCCACTTCTAGTGTCAAAAATAAAACAAAATAAAATTTAGTGTGCGGGTTAATCTGGATGGAGGAAGTCCTCATGGACTTTTATCAACAATTTTTAAAAGGACAATAATCTGTTGCATTTTTCCAGTATGTTACAATTTGAAAACACTTTCATACTGACTAATGCATTTGAGACATAAAATTAACAACAACAAAAATCCACCTGGGAAGTAGTATTTATTTATTCTTATTTGGTGGACAGGGAAGCAAAGTGCAGATGGATTAAAAACATTGGCTGAACATCCCACAGCCGTGCTAATGACAACGACTCTAGCCCTGCTTTATATCAGAGTTTCTCAGAGTGTGGTGGGTAGCAAGATAATTACAGAGACTATCTAAACCACAAAATATAGTTTGTATATGCACGTTTTTAGAAAGGGTAGATAAACTAAGAGATAACACAAAAAGATAACCACTTGTACTCCTACCAGACAGAAAAAGAAAAAGAAACAGTTTAAATCACTGTATATTTTTGAACACTATTTCCTATATGACTATAGGTAGATGTACAAATTCATACAGTTTTCCTCAAAACTGGGGAAAAGCTCTGCTTTTTTCACTTAACCTGATGCCTTATCATGAATATTTCCTAAAACATAAAATGTAACAGCTGCTTAGTAGTTCATATATAGCTATATAATAATTAATCACTTCTGGATATTTGTGTTGTTTCGAATGTTTTTTGTTATAACTCATATAGGATGAAATTTCTTGAAGCAAAATGTTTTCCTATGTTGTAATTATTTCTTGTTGGCTCAAAGGGGATCAGTTTAAGGCATTTCATAATAGGTTGCCAAAAGGTTGTGCCAGATTGACTGGTCTGCCACGGTGTTTGAGAATGGCTAATATTCCCCATGGCAGTTATAAGACTGGGTCTCGTCATTCAAGGATGCCATGCTATCAAGAGTATCCAAAACTAAACTTAGATGGGCTACTTCACATTTCTATAGAGCGTTGTAGTTTTCTTTTTAAAAACAATTGTAGGGTGTCCTTTTCTAGTGGAATGAAAAAAGTAGTTGCTTGGAAAAGTGTCTGGTTATTAGGTAGGCTGGAGATAGGGATTTTTTTTTTTAAGCTACTCTAGCTCTGATTAAGATGGCCGTTTGATTGCTGCTGGTCTGTGCTGCCAACAACCCAAAAGTGGGCCAGTCGAGCATGTTCAAATTGAGGCTTATGTTTAAAACTGAGTTCTCAAATATTAAGTGTCAGAAGCAAGCTTTAAGCTATTTATTCCCCTGGACTGTTCCTGGAAGATCATTATTTTTCATCGGAATTGACAAGGAGGAGGAACAAAATTGCAATCAATAAATGCTTCTTTGAAAAAAGGCACATGTTCCATGATAAAATGACTCAGCAGCTTTGAGACTTTTCTATACTGATCATAGCAGCCAGGAAAAAGAGACATTCGATGAGGTTGAAACATGTACTCGAAGAAACTAAACTGGTGATCAGAGAGAAGGGAAAACATTCTTGGGAGGAGAGCACAGGAAAGGATGCAAATGAGGACCAGACATTAGGAAAACCTCTAAGGCAGTGGTTCTCAGAGTAGGGTCCTTAAACCAGCATTAGCATCACCTGGGAAATTTGTAGAACACAGCTTCTCCGGGACCCCCAGACCTACTAAATCAGAAATTCTGGGTGGGGGAGTCGGGGGAGATGCGGTCTAGCGATCTGTGTTTTAACAAGTCCTCCAGGCAACTCTGATACAGGCAGATGTTTCTAAGGATCATCTCAGTTCCCAGTCCACAAAACGCGATGTGCACTGACAGCTCTAGTATTCTGTGACGGTGAGCGGTCCCTCCCGGAGACTGAGCCCTACCTTGTTTTGCAGACAGGACCCCAGTCAGAGCGCTGCTGCCGGCTTTACCCTGGCCTTTGGAGTTTTTCCGTCTCTCGAGAGCATTCTAAAGCAGCATTGGGAGAAACATAAAAACCTCTGTCAAAAAAGCCAATAGTGGAAAAATACCTAGTTATGGTTAGATGCATCCTCCTATCCAGCACACAAGACCCCTTTGCACATTACAAATGCTGGCCCACCTTTTAAAATTCTGAGTCCCTGCCAAAGAGTTAGGATTTTTATGGACACGGTACAGAGTTTGTTTGTTTGTTTGTTTAAGTTGGTGCCCAGCAGAACCACAACAATGAGTTTCCCATATATATAAAAGGCACTTAATGCATATTTGTTAAATGATCAAATCTGAAACAAGAGCTCAGTCTAATGTGGAGGTCACTAGCTATGAAACCCCTTTCAAATACCCATGAGATGGAGAACAGGTTTACTTGCATGTACTGATGCCAAAAGATTGTTAGTGGCATCTGAAAGGATTCTGTGGCTGGACTGGAGAAAGAGCCACAGTCAGTTAGTGATATCTGCCATGGACATGAGAAAGGGACGTGCGTGTGTGCCACCTAAGTGTCATTCCTAGGAGAGACTCTTACGTTGAAATTGATATGTACTATATAGCCCGTGCTTGGCAAACAGAACTGAATAAATGTTAAATGAATGCATATGCACATATTGCAAAATTATGTATTAATTATACATCTTTAAAAGCTGTATTCTTCTTTGGCTGCATGTGTATATATAGACTGGTATAAACTAAAGTGTGGCCCCCACCGAACAGATAGGAGGTACAGCATGGAGACTTCTGAGAAAAAAGCCAACGTCGAAAGCCAGGAAAACGAGAAAGCTCTCCCAAGCATCTAGACTGCTATAAAACTTCACCCCCAGGAAGAGAAATCAATCTATTTTCAAAGCAGAGAAACCCAAGAGATTTTTCTAATTATAACATTTACAAGTAACATCTGCAGAAATAGATATTATCAAACTAATGGTGTTGGAATTAGACTACATAACAGTGGGGAGAATTTAAACAGTCGTTTCAGTGTGACGTGAACATTATTGTTTAGAATGTGGTTTCCCAAGCTTTGTTTCTTCATGGCTCGGAACCATTTTCTTATGGATGATTATGAGACAAACAGCATCTGATGACAGGATGTTTCATAGACAAGCCAGGTAAGAAGCCTAATTTCATATGGATGGAGGCTGTCAAGTGGCCATGTCCAGATTCTGGGGGTCTCCGTGCGCCCTGTCCTGATAACTGCGACAGAAGGAGATCTTGCAAAAGCTGTTTTGCTCTGTTTATTGTTTTGGGTTTAATTCTTACCAGTCACCCTCAGTGAAGTTCTTACTGGCCTCTCTCTGGGAGGGCAGGCAAGCACTAAAATATCTTTGGCACATAAAAGAGAATTAAAATAGAATAACATTTAGATGTACACTAGTGAATCATCACAGTTGTCGTCATGATCCTGCTACCTTGTATTTGGCAATGTTCGATTTCAAGAGGTTGGCCTCTTCATGCAGTTGCTTTAATCTCTCTTGAAGGTACCTGGAAAAAAACCAGATACAACTAGGAAGTGTTTGGGGACACAATAAAAACCATACACTCAGACAGGAGAGGAGGAGAAAGGAAAACCACATGCCCTGCCGAAGAGCCATCTTTTACACATGCTTCCGTCTCACCACCTAAAGGGAGGCGGGGAGAAGTGCATCTTTGTGACCTCTGCTTAAATGGATGTGATCAAGGTCAAATATGCCCAAATCACACAAACCCCACTTCAGAAGGGCCCTCTGCAGAGATCCCCTAAGGGATATCAACACAGTTTTCACATAATTCTCATTAAGATGATTCCACTGGGAAGGAAGGCAGGAAGAGGCGACACCAGACATAACATTAAGTCAAACACATACACACACTGAAATTGGCCTCGGGGAAAAGAAACAGCTAAGGGAATTTCTCAATTTATTTTCTTATTCTTTTTCTCTCTCCTTGATCGCAATAACCGGCAGCTTTCACTGGCTCCCTACCCTTCTCCCCCAACTAGGGCGAGAGAAAGGGGTACGTGTGTAGGTGTGTAGCACTTCTTTTCTGACTTTTACAACTAATACGTGACAGTAATAGCATTGCTTTGGGGGTGGTGACTTTCCTTTCATTGTAAGGCAATTTTCTCAAAGGTGAATAGGGCCGCAGATAACTCCCAGCCTGCAGGCTTGCGGAGCGCCAGCATTCTGCCCGAGGGCAGGCCTGGGCCTGGCCACTTGCCTGTTCTCCATGCACAGGGCGTCCACGTCGATGATGCGGTTCTCATGCCCGCCCAGGATATGGTTTAGCTCCTGGTTGAGCCTCTCCACTTTGTCCTGGTAGGAAGACCGTTCTTCTTTCACATCCTGAAGCTCATCCACCGAGGCCTGCAGGTCATGCTCCAGAGACTCGATCTGAAATCAAAGGCAGTGCCCTTACTCAAGATGTTCTAAAGACACTGGTTTTATGGCCAGAGATGGAGCCATCCGCTTGGATGACTGACTTTTAGAGAGCTTATTAATACCACCCGCATGCTATAAAACTGCAAGCACCACACCCCGGAATACAATAAAAGCTAGAAAGAAGGGGACAACTTCCTGCCAGACACTTACTCTACCTAAGATGGGATGTGTGCAGTAGCGTGGAAAAACAGAAGCGATCCCTTACCAACGGCAGCATGCCCTCAAGCCAGAGCCTCAGAGAGGGCAAATTCAGACACTGGGAACAGCAGTCAGTGCCTTACAAATACATGCTTTTGCAAACCACCACTCTAGACCCAGAAATCTTGTTCAGCTCTTCAAAAGCAATTAGCAACAGAAAGATAGTGGAGTCTAGGCCCTCTTAGCTGTTTCCTAACTCAGGCTCTGTACCCGTTGAGGTTTTGCCTAAAAAGCATTGCTCAGCATTTCAGCAGAAACTTGCAAATTAAAGCCAGTTTGTCATGTTTTGTTGCCTCCTGGGTAAGGGCAAGGGTGGTGGTGGGGGTGCAGCGGCAGGCGGGGGGTGTCTTGTTGTGTTCAGAGCAATGGCACCGAAAGTAACAGGGCAGACCTGCTGGAAGCCAGAAACATAAGAGGCAGCTTGGGAATGTAGTGAAGTACAGGGAAGGAAAAGCTTTCAGTTCTATCCCTCCTCCTCTGACTCACGTCCCAGGCACCCCCTACTCTCTGAGTGACAGGGACACAATCTATTCTTCTCTGTGTTGCGTCCAGCTGTGCAGACCCAGCCCCCACTCCTAACAGATGTCAGCAATAACCTGTTCCTTTGCTCTCTCCAGCTGCTGAACCAAGTCTTCACGCTCATGAGCTGCAAAGTGCCGCACACCAATTTCTTCATCTCCAAGCCTCTGTTTGGCAATTGTCATCCTCAAGAGCTGCATTTTCCATTAGAGAGAGAGAGAGAGAGAGAGAGAGAGAGAGAGAGAGAGAGAGAGATTTAAAATGAATAGATCCAAACAAAAACCCAAGCACACTTTTGGAAGATTTTTCAAGGCATGTTGGGGAAAAGGACAAGACAAAGACATTTCTTGCTAATATCATGAATTTAAAAAATATATTGTAGGGGGCCGGCCGAGTGGCTCAGTTGGTTAAGAGCTCGCACAAGAGTGCGAGCTCTGAGCAACAGTAGTTCGATGCCCGGTCCGAGCTGAGTTGCCGCCGAGCTGCCAACAGGTGGCAGGATGGCTCAGCTAAAAAAAAAAAATATATATATATATATATATATACATATATATATATATATATATATATATGGTATTTGTACATGCATGCACATACACGTGTGCATGCATACAGGGTATAAGACTAATAGGAACACAGGTCTGGGCATTTGAAAGGAGATGGCCTATGTAGCATAGCCATGGTAAGGAAACAAACTGGGTTTCTTTTAAACTTAGCAAA
The DNA here is from genome assembly GCF_001890085.2 of Hipposideros armiger. Taxonomy (NCBI): domain Eukaryota; kingdom Metazoa; phylum Chordata; class Mammalia; order Chiroptera; family Hipposideridae; genus Hipposideros; species Hipposideros armiger. The sequence goes on from NW_017731418.1 coordinate 2,212,744, forward strand.
TATTAAAAAATAACACATGCTGAGATGGGCAAGCTTCCATACTTTTAACAAATGGGGCTATATTATCAAGAGCCTTAAAAATGTGCCTACTCAATGATCCAGTAACTACTTCTGACAATCTGGGCTAAGAATAATCGCAGACAGGGACTAGCTTTAGGAGAAAAAGAGAAAGTAGATTGCGCTATTACTTGTAGAAAGAGTAAAAAAAAAAAACAAAATTAGAAACTATGCCTAAAATAGCAGAGTTGTTAGTAAACTATAATTCAATGACTCAATGGTCTAGTTTGTAGCTGTTTGAAATGAAGGTGATGTGAACTATGTAATACCACGCATGTTCAAGAGGCCACGTTAAGCGGGAAAAAAAGCATAGTAGTAACTTTTATAGGCAGTATGATTAAAATTATACTGAGAAGCCATGCACAAAAGAAAAAAAAAAGACCCAATACCCTAGATATTAAAATGTGTATGTTTAGGCGATGGAGAGACTATGGATGCTATCGGTTCTTTTCTTCGTTTTCTAACTTTTAAAGAAAGTACCCATGGCTTTCATAACATACATTTATTTATATGTTTTGAAATCCTCAGGGATAATACTCCAGTCTTCAGAAATGGAATTTTCCAAAGGATCCCCACAGAGCCCATAGCTTCCCCAGACTCCAGGACTAAGGTCTACGTGCAGCTCCACGCCTTCTAGGTAGGGCCACGGTGGGAACGATGCGAGACCCCAGGATGACCCAGTGGTCCCAGAGGATCCTGCACATGCCCGTTAGTGCCAAGCAGGCTGCTACGAGAGTAACTTTTTAGAGTTGCAGCACTGCTTCCAGATGCTTCTTCTAAAGAGGTTGTAAGCCTTATTCCCCTGCCTCCCTGTAGGGTGTGTGTGGATGGGCTTCCTCTATGGATGAGATCCTGGGGACAGTTTTTCGCTGTCACACAGATCTGACTCAGCTAGCAGTGCTTGCTTGAAGCACACTCTTCCTTATTCCTGCAGGAGTTTTGAGGGATTCGTTGCCAGTAGAGAAAATGGCTTTATTTTCAATTCTATGAAGGATTTAGGGGCATGTGAGAGAAAGTTAAAAGCCAAGGAGGTAGACTATGAACTAGATTGAAATAAAAACAGCAATGAGCTTTGAAAGAGATGATGATGAAAGAAAAGTAAAGAGCATTTTCAAATAGCATCAAGTTTGGGCCTTATTTGAAAACTACTCGGTTGAACTGGACAATGAATTACTGTGTACCTACTATTCACTAATTCACTGGGCAGAAAATGTTCCAGGCAGCAGGCAGGCTTGCTTATACAAAAACCTGGCAGAGGACGTATACAGACGGCTGTCCTTCATGGAATCTGATTACGATTGAGCCGCATTCCTCAGGGATTCTGTACTTGAGAATGTTGCACAAATGTATATGCTAATCTCAAAATTAGCACTCATGGTACTTTTGAATCATGTGCAAAAAATCGTAAGGACAAGTGCAGAGCTGCAAAAAGCATGACTCGTCCATCAGCCAGGTTCTTAACTGAAGTTGAGCAAGGTGATGCTCTGCCTCTTGTTTTAGCTCTCTACTGTACACAGGCATCCGTTTTGCTGTCTATTTAGTGCCACATTTCCCCGCCCCCCCACATATTTTCAAGCTTTTTTGTTGGTGTTTTGCTGTTTAAGACAGCCCCCATGGGTAGTGCTGAAGCGCTGTCTAGTGTTCCTCAGCACATGAAGACTGTGGAATATCTTAGAGAGAGTGCATGCATTAGATAAGCTTCAATCAGGTGCAAATTACAGTGCTAGTAAGCTCAGTGTTAATGAATCAACAATATACGTGAAATAATGTGACTTTAAGCAGAAATGAGACACACCTAGAATATCATTACACATTCATCCATTGACAAAAACTTTGTGACCAGAGGCTCACAAGAACTTGTCAACCCATGGTTGGTGTCAATTCAACACCAACAGGGATCCCCAATTTGGGGTTGCAGTGAAGAAGGAAACTTTATTCAGTGCAAATATCTCAACTGAGATACAGCATGGCAGTGAGAACAGCTCAGTAGTGTTACAGATCAATTATGAAGCAGCACGGCTGTGGAACAGCACAGCTGTGAGGCGGATCTGGGGGTAAGGCCAACCTGGGACAAGGCAGCTCTACTCTGCTCTGCTCCAGGGAGATGTCTTCAGTGTTTCAGCTCCAGCCAGGAGACTCAGTCTTCAACCTTCGGTGGAAAGGGCAAGGGTACTCTCTGATTCAGAGGGAAACTGACTTTAACATAGAGAGAAGTCCTCCCACCCTGGACCCAGATAGGTCCATCCTCATGCAAATGAAGACTCCAAATCCTCATAGTTTGATTAGTCCAAAAAGCCCTGTCCTGTTGATCAGAACAGAGCTGCTGTGATTGGTTGGTGAAAATGCTAATGGGGGATATGGCTGCACAGCTTCAATTGGATGGGGAAATTCTCAGTCTTATTGGTGGAAATGTGATTCCTGGAACTCCTTTATAAGGGTTGGCTCAGGTGGGAACACAGTGCAGGCAGGCAGCTTAGTGCAGGCTTCTCCCTAAAGTGTGGCTTGCGTGAGAGGCCCTTTTAGAAACAGCTGCTAGGCTCTGCTTGTAAATTTGGGCCCAGTTAGCCACAAGAGCCCTTCATCTTCAGTAGGCATCTTCTTTCTCAGGGTTGACAAATCTAATCCTGTATTTCCCCTAGGAGCAGTGGTTCAGTGTTCGCTAATTCAGTGTTTGCAGTGACATTAGAGAATATAACTACAGTAAATAATGAGAATCAACTGTATTGGGGGTGGCAGGTGTGTTGGGGTGGCCGCAGTACTGGTTAATTCAACTGAAAGCTGATGTGTGAAAATTCTTTCATGTTGCACAATTTCTTGGTTCAAGGCTTTCAGAACCCCAAGTTGACATAGAGAAAAACAAACAGCTAACCAAATAAGAAATATTTCTTAAATCAAAGGGTCTAGGAACAGGTAGGCTCCTGCTTTTTTTTTTGGAATGAGGCAACAGGAGGCCTGCGACATGGCTTTGAAAGTAGGGCTCTTTTCTTGACATATGAAAAGCCAGACTGACAGCCTGAACTTTAAGTAATAAAACACCACTGTGGTTTTCCATTCACAATATGCTTCACTGAACACTTAATTTAGAATCACACAATTATGTTTGCTTAATGCCAATTAATTATTAAACATGTTTATTGAGGTCTGACAGCCATATAAGAGAGTCATCTTTTATATACTGGATGCCTGTTAAGCTTCAATAAATATGTTAACAATCATTTGGTGTTTAATGTGCATACAATATCGGCTATTAAATCTCAGGGCTAGACTGGTTGAAACACTTATTTTAAAAAGTGAGGCCCAAGTTGGTAATAGCTGGATCATTAGTTGGGTCTGATACTCCAGTGCAATTATCTGCAGGGGCCCAAGGAGTCCATGGCAACAGGAACGGCAGCGCCCAGCGAGAGTTCTCCAGCCTGCCCAGCGAGCAGCTCACAGGCTCTGAAGTCCCCAGCCTAGGGGTTCATTTCCTGGCTCCACAGTCTGTGAACTCGGCAACCTCAAGCACATGCCTAAATGTCTCTGAGACTTAGGAAAAATACGACAGTAATAGTATAGCATTTGACTTGCTAAGCCTTGCTGTAAGGAAGCGAGAGAGAGTGGAGTTAGATTAAATGTGCATTTAACTTAGGGGAATTGAAATACCAGGGATGCCAAAAAAACGTATACAAGTGGACGCTTTGGTCAACGTTACTCAAGCAGTAGTTCACAGTAATCAGAAGTGTCTGGACGCTGATAGTAACCACTTTGAGCACCTCGCGTAATTGCAGAAGTCAAACGTGACTTGTATTCATCTTTTGTTATTGGTACATATAGAGTGTTACAACTTTAATACAGTTTTTCCTTTCTTAAAACGTGTATACATTTTGGGGGGGCACCCTCTGTATATGTGTTTGGCAAAAAAGATGAGAGGGAGGAAAAAGAGGAGGGAGAGAGAGATGGAGAAGAGAGGAAGAGAAATACAAATTGTAAACCTTGAGGAAATCTACCCACCCCTGCTTTCAATGTCTCAGACTCAGAGGTGGGAAAGTGACTGGTAATTCCTTAATTTAGGCGAAATCATACTGTTCATATTTACACATAATATCACTGTGCGGGAGCATATATCACCATGTGCCCTGAACTTTATAAACAATTTAAGGGATGATCCAGGGGGATTCGGGTTAGAGACAAGTTTTTGTTTCTTCCATGCTGACTTTAGAACCTAATCCTAAGTGAGAGAAGATGGGGTTTCTCTATCACACTTAGCACAGCCCCTTGAACATGAACAGTGCTCAACACATGTTAGCTGCTTGTACGATTATTGCGATGATGACCATCACTGTCATCCTCCACGTGAGTTTCCCCACAAAGAGCGCCTCTCCCCCCCCCCTCCACACACACACACACTGGGAAAGTCCCATCTTTTAAGCTGGAGCAAGGAGAGCTCCCAAGCCAATCTTATCTGTAGACTGCAGGCGATGATGTTGATCTCCCATCTTGGAAACGGTTAGGAAGCAACTGCTCAGGGCACTTAATTCCCTCAAACACAGCCGTCAAAACTCCACGACCAGCCTCCCCGTGCCAGCCCTCGAAGTGGATCAGTGCCCTGCGAGGCGCGCACACTGCCATCAGTAGATGCATTCGTTTGGTGATTCGGATGGAAATAAACATTTATGAGTGAATTATGGGTGTGAGCCGTCAGCTTATGAACGAGGCGCAGCTGCAGCTGGGATGTGGCTGAGGAACATGCCTGGGAAGCGATGGGGCCAAATGGCTCTGGGGTGCCCACCCCCCACCTTGCCCATTGAGTCTAACTCCTCTGCCAATGCCCCGCTCAAACTCTGGTCCCCCGCAAGGCCCCCCCCCCCGTCAGAATGACTTGCTCCTTCCTTGATCTCTTCTCAGGCTTCACCCCTCACACACCTCAACATCCTCTCCTTCATCCTGTTTTCATTTGCCTGAATCCACTTTCTCCACTAGCCAGCCAGGGGCAGGGGCAGCCATTATTCTCCAGGTGTTATCTGTGTTCAGATCCTGCTTCTGCTACTCCTAGTCATGTGTTCTTGGCAGGCATCTACCTCACTGGGCCTCCAGTGACATGTTTTTTTTTGTTCGTTTGTTTGTTTTAAATGGGAATTGTCTTAGTCCATTCAGATTGCTATTACAGAATACCATAGGCTGGGTAGCTTACAAACAATGGAAATTTATTTCATAGCGTTCTAGAGGCTGGGAAATCCAAGATCAAGGTGCCAGCAGATTCGGTGTCTGGTGATAGCCTGCGTCCTGGTTCATAGATGCTCTCTTCCAATGTAGTGGAAGGGGCAAAAGAGCTCACCGGGGGTTTCTTTTATGGGAGCCCTAGTCCCATTTGTGAGAGCTCTGCTGTCATAACCTAATCACCTCCCAAAGGCCTCACCTCCAACACCATCACATTGGGGATGAGATTTCAACAGATGAAGCTTACTGGGACACATTTGGTCTGTAGTAAAGATAAAAGCTTCCAAGTAGACAGGACAGCTATGTATGGCTGCCCAGCCTGTGCAGTGCACTGCATGATTCCAACTCCAGGATCTCCGTCCTCATGATGTGAAAATACAATGCAATGATCACTGTCAATGTAACTCTCCCTTTTGATGGAGAGCTTTCAAAATGCAATCCCCACTCACAGTTGGTATGCTTCCAGTTCTTACACTGTGACTCTCCATTTGCCAGGGTTACTGGGAGAATCCGATGAAAGAACTATTAACAGTAAGTAGACGCTGGCCCTTCCTCACCCCCAATCCTTGTGTACTGACGCACATAGCACACCTAGGAAGGGGTCAGCACCAACAGGCATTTACTAGACTTTCCTTAGTGCCGTGCAGCACGGCTTGATAAACAAGACCTTAACGATTTTTTCTTTTACTTTTCCGGTTGGTTTTCTCCACATCCTCTCCAAGTGCCCCCCTGACCTTTAAAATATCTTCAATAAAATTAAACACGAGAATTTAGAAAGGTTCTAAGTGGGCAATTCTATTGTGTATACCAGAGTCCAAATTCCTAGACCTCTATAACAACAGAGTTCTAGCTTTAAACAAAAGAATATCACACACACACACACACACACACACACAACCCCCACAAAACCAGCAGTTTTTAGGTCCTTCCTCCCAGGGCACTGGAGATCACCACGCACGTGCTCCTTAGTGTGAATCGATGTTTCCCAGTTAATGAGCACCCAACTGGGGCCAAGCAATCTGCTAGAAGCTTTCCTTGCACATGATCCATGCAGTGGCTTTTCACTGCACTAAAATAAAAGCTCTTACAGGGCTGACCGGGAATGATGGTGAGCTGCTTCCTGCCAGCCTCCTGACCCCGCCTCCAACCGGCTCCCTTGTTCTCTGTTCTGCAGCCACGCTGGCTTCTCTTCAGCGCCTCACACACACCTTGCTCCTGTCCGCCTCTGGCCCTTTGCACGTCCTCTGCCCTTGGAAGAGCCTGCCCATAGCTCTGTCCAGAACCTACTTCTTTCTCTTCTCGTCTCCTGTAGGTCTCAGGTCAAATGTCACGGCCTCTGAGAAGTCTTCCCTGGACATTATTGCTAAAGCCATTCACCCCCAAGTTGCTCTCCCTCCTACCACCCTGCCCCACTATCTTCATCGTACTTACAGAAATTACCTTGTTCGCCTGCTCACGCGCTCCCCACTGTCAGCTCCACCACAACAGGAACTTTGCTTGTCATCTGCACGGATGACATCATTTGATGCTTCCCATGGCTTCAGGAGGCAGGCATGTCCTGTCCTCTTTACAGGTGAGAACCCCCTGAGGGGCTGACACAGGGTGCTGAAGCCAGGTCTCCTTGCCCAGGGGCTATGCCCAGCTCAGTAGCCCACGGTGTCCCTCACACAAGATTTCAGTCTCTTAACACTCAGAGCAAACATGCGTGCCGCACTTCGCACACGCCAGGCCCTATCCTGGGTGCATACAGACTAACCCAAAGAAGCCTAACAAGCAGCCTATGAGGTACTGTTACTATCCTCATTTTCAGGTCAGAAACCGAGACACAGGGATGGAAAGTAACTTACCCACGTCACAAACGTTATAAACGGCAGGGCCGGGCATGCAACCCTGGCAGCCTAGGGTTCTAGCGTTTATGCTGTGCTGCCTCTCTCCACAACAACTAAAATATTACACAGTGCCCCCGCCATGAAGTGTGTTCTGTGTTAAGTGCTTTGTATGACTTTTCACATTTAATCCTCACAAAAGGCGCACTGGTTCCCTGCCAGCCTCTAACCACCCCAAGCTTGTTCCGCCTACCAGGTCTCCTCACCTCACCCCTGGGTTAGCTGACCACTTCCAACCTCGCCTCCTTCAGAGCTCTGTGCAAAGAGCACATGAACAGATACCCCTCCCAGGACCCTGTAAACAGCGCCCCACTCTGCCCAGGCTGTACTCTATACAACACTCTAAGTAATTTTTTTACTTAGCAATTAGCACCTTCTAACATATTATATGGCACAGCAATCCCCCCTTCTCCATGGGGGATACGTTCCAAGGTCCCCCGTGGATGCCTGAAACTGGATACTACCAAACCCTATATACTATATTTTTTTCCTATACATGCATATACCTTTTCACTTAAAGGAAGCACTTTACAGCTTCTCTTTGGCATATCCAAATTGCCAGTATCACTACTCTTGTGCTTTGGGACCATTACTAAGTAAAATAAGGGTGACTTGAACACAAGCACTGTGATACAGTGACAGTTGATCTGACAACTGAGAGGGTTACTAAGTGACTGATGGGCGGGGAGCGTATACAGCAAGGAGACGCTGGACAAATAGGTGACTCACATCCTGGGCAGGACGGAGCGGGGTGGCTTGAGCTTTCACCACGCTACTCAGAATGGAACACAATTTAAAACTTACGAATTGTTTATTTCTGGAATTTTCCATTTAATATTTTTGGTCCGCAGTTGACCACAGGTAACTAACTGAAACTGCGGAAAGCAAAACAGCAGGTAAAGGGGGACTACTATGTTTCATCAAACATAAGTCTCCGTCATCTTTAAGACCCACCATTATGCACCTTTAAAAAGAATAAGCAGTGCCAATCACAATTACATGATACCATTGACTATGTCAGAGGTGTTCAAATGAGGAAATCTGTGCATCTCAGAATCTGTGAAATAGGTTATATTTATTTGTTTATTTGCTTCCTGTCCAACTGTCCCCACTAGACTGGAAGGAAGCTGCATGAAAGCAGGGACTCAGTGATTACTGTTTTATCCCCAGACCACGTAGCTGGGCTCTCAATAAAGATATGTTGAGATGCATTGAACCCCCTCCATAAGGCAAGAGCTACTAACCTCCACTGTGCAGATGAGAACTGAGGCACAGAGAAGTCAAGAACTGACACAAGATCACACAGCTAAGGAGCCCCTGAATTACCGTCAGACAATTCAGTACACATTGCTCCTAGAGCCACAATCTTTATAGGGTCCCACCAAACAGTTTTAAAGCTGCTTCAATTTCTTTTTTGTTTTCATGTAATTTGGACATGGTGTACTATAAAATAAGTCCCGGGCAGAGCTATATTTCAGAACCAGTTCCCCACTAAGAAGTGTAATTACAACAAATGGTCTATGGCAGCGGTTCTCAACCTGTGGGTCGCGACCCCTTTGGGGGTCGAGCGACCCTTTCACAGGGGTCACCTAAGACCATCAGAAAACAAAAAGATACTTACATTACGATTCATAACAGTAGCAAAATTACAGTTATAGAGTAGCAACGAAAATAATTTTATG
>NW_017731418.1:2221624-2251716 GCF_001890085.2 Hipposideros armiger
ATTAGAAAGGTTGAGAACCGCTGATCTTTGGGGTGAGAGTCCCAAACCATGCTGTTTTGGTTGCATGGGCTACCCAGGCTATAAGCTCATATCAGCCAGGACAGGCTCAAATATGGTCTCTGAGACCAAATGTGTCTAATTCCTTTGCCAAGAAAACATTAGGGAATGCTGAACTAGCCTGGCTGCTCACTGAACTAGCTGAGTGTTAGCTGTAGTTCACAATCAAGATCCCAGTTAGAGGAAGACATGATGGGCCTGGAGCGAGTGAAGGGCCCTTATCACTCATTTCAATTCTTTGTAATTAATTTCTAGAATGCCCCAAGGTGAGAGCTTTTCATTAGAGTGCCCTCTTCATTTGGGTTCCTACAGGCTAGGACATCTCTGTGCTTCTTTGAAGCATAGAGAGGAACCATTTACAAAGAGCTCTCTGATTCCTCATCCTGGACCACTGCAAACATCCACCGCTGAGCACTCTTTTTTTGTTGTTTAAACAAAGTATACTTTAATTAGTCACCTGCATGCTCACTGGTCTGTATTTATTGGCTCATGGCTTTGACTTAATTGGTTTGCTCGCTGAATCCATCCAAATAGAGGTACAGTCACAGAAGGGCTCTATCGTTTTATGGTTTTATCAATAGAGGTATGGTCACAGAAGGGCTCTATCATTTTATGGTTTTATCATTTTGAAGCCAGATAAAACAGAGGTACTGAGAGACCGTCAGCTGGTGTAACATAAAGCTCATTATTAAGGGCAAAACCCCGTGTTTATGTGATATCACAAAAGCAGCTACATTTAAATTGGCCAACAGAGGCCCAGGAAATCCAAATGCATGACCCTGGTAGGAGCAGTTGTCCATCTGAGCCTCCTCGCTTTTCCATACCTCACACTGCATTATTGTTCTTCTGCACTAAAGTGCCATAATCCGTGAATGAAGAAAAACAAAAGCCAATGGAAGAGAAAACCAACGGCTGGCACTCTCAACAGGAACATGAGTTGCGGCTCCGGGCGTATCTCTTAGGTGCTTATTCCACAAGGGACACACAAAATGCAAGGAGGCGTCCAGGGACTCTGCATGAAAGCTTGGTGTTGGCAGTCTGGAGGGGTGATAAGGAGGGCTGAGTTTCTGGGATCCATCTGTCAGATGCCAGGCTTCTCATCCCCATCTCTGTCTCTGTCAGGAGGCACATACCCACTTCACTGGGGATAGTTGATCAACAGAAGGAAGACCTTGAAAGATTCCTGGTAGAATTCTTGTACAAGAGAATTCTAAGCCAATCTGGGCAGGCCCTGTCATGCTAAAGATACCAGCAACACCTACCCTTCAGAGAGCATTTCCTGGGTGACAGACACTATGCTATACTCTACAGCACTTAATATTACACACACACATACACAGTCGTTAAATCTCATTGTCCTGCTTTCTTTTTTTCCCAGCACTAACCATTGTCTAATGATCTTACTTAAGTAAGATTATTACTTTATTTTCTTACTGTCTGCCTCCCCAACTAGAATATAAGCTCTGTGAGAACGGGTGCCTTGTCTTTTTTATTCCTTGATGTATCCTCAGCTCTTAGAACATTAATCAACACATAGTAAGTCTCCAATTATGCACTGATGAATAAATGATGTAATCTGACAACAATTCTGTCAGAGGAACAGTAAAACTGTGAATTGCGACTAACTTGGTTTACAAGTGTTCCTGAAGATGAGCAAACATTTCTAATACATTTTAACATGGTAAATGGGCGATGTCTTGCAATACAAATAGTTTGTTTCTTGAACAAATTATGCTTGTAAATCAGGGTATTACTGTATTATTATTCCCAGTTTATAGATGAGGACACTGAGGCCTGAAAAGAAAATTGACATTCCCAAGGCCACGTTGACAGTAACTGGCAGAGCTGGAATATAAACCTGGATCTAAAAATTTCCAGAGATGGACCTATTGGACTATATAAGTAAGTCCTCACTTCATGTTGTCAATAGGTTCTTGGAAACTGTGACTTTAAGTCAAACAACTATAATGAAGCCAATTTTACCACAGGCTAACTGACATAAACAATAGTTAAGTTGCTATGGCCGATGTCTGGTCACAAAAACATCACCAAACTTCTAAATGAAGACCCAAACACTTATAATATTAAGTACTGAAATAAATGTGTTATAAATCCAGTTAAGAAAAATTATTAAAAACAAGTAAGATAATTATTTTCCAACCATCTCATTCCAGTTCAAGGTTGCAGTGGCTAGAGTTTTTATCCTGCCTGCTCAGGGCGCCAGGCCAGACTCACCTTGGACAGGACGCCCTTCCATGGCAGGGCCACTCACACACACCCTCACAGTCACTCAGACTGGGACAGTGCAGACACACCAGTGCACCTCACGTTCGTATCTTTGGGATGTGGGAGGAAACCAGAGGACCCGAGAAAACCCATGCAGACATGAAGAGAACGTGCAAACTCCACACAGACACTCGCCCCCGCTGAGAATCGATTTTTTTTCTTTCTCATCCACACTATAATGAAATCACATGGAATGAAATGACGTTATTTGAGGACCTGCTCCACGATACCACTTGGCAGTGGCAGACTGGAGTTGGGTCTGTCTGGAGTGCCAGTCTTTTCAACTCCAAATTCACGAACTTCGCTTGGGTAGCCTGATACTTGTCAGGGCACCAGTGTTTACATCATGGAAATCAGCAAAGCGCTACTAGCCCGGCTTCCTCTTTCGGAGACCCTGCTGGTCCACCAGCTCCCCTCTGGGTATTTATGGTTCACATGGGCTCTGCCAGTGTTGTTGATTGGCTCTTCCTAATCTATACATGCTCAGAGACCTGCTTCCTCCTGGTCCCCCTGCCCTGAATCCACTCTTTTCTTAACGTCCAGACGAGGAAGCAGGCAGACCTCTTGGGCAGGAAAGGGCGTTCCTGTTCTCTCAATGGGCTGCTTTTCAGATTTGAGGCCCAGCACTGTCTGGGTCTTCCCATATAATTAATTGATCCTCATTCCTCATCGACTGACACACTGAGAGAGCTGGGCAATTCGGCACCTGTGAAAAGCTTTTCCCAGGGTGATCTGTGGAGGTGCGCTCCTATCCCCACAGGCCTCCTCATTCCTGTTAACCTTTCAGAACTATAATTATCAAGGCAGGGGAGGGTGTCCAGTAGGGTTTTCTTTTTACATCTCTTCTCTGGTTTGGATTGGGGGTTTGTCCACTGGGGAGCCCCGAGAAATTCTTGGGCATTGTTCAGAGAGATGGCAGGTGGTATCTGATCACAGGACCCCATGCGGTTACACAAACCAGCCCCCTACCCCATGTGAGTGCTAAGCTGTTTGTAAGCCAGGGTGGCAACAAAGCTTTCAAGAGGCTGTTCGAAAATGCTTTATGGCACGTAGGGTTACAAGGCTCTAGCTGAACAAATGGAAAAATTAGTCTACCTTAAAATATCCAAGGCAAGTAATTTCCTATCACCTTGTTTCTTAAATGTACTTAACATCTAGAAGCTGGGCTTCCCAAATATAGATAAGGGTCATCAGTTAAAATGGCAACTCGGAGATAAAAATCTTCCACTTTAATGGCTGCTCGTAAAATGATGCCATCAGCCCCCCTGCTTGGAAAAGGAGAGATCAGCATTCATTTACTCTTCTTTAAGAAACAGGCTTCAGCTAGCCAATGTGCAGGACCTTACCACGTGTCCACCAAGGCTCAGCATTGGACCCACTGCTCTCTCCACGGGGCCTTCCAAGGTCTCACACCTTGAGCTTGGCTTTGGTTTGATTTTTTTTCTCTAATGGAAATGGTTTGCCTTTGTAGCTCCTGTCTCCAAATTTCTAAACTACTCCTCACACCACGAAGAGAGTTACTTATGACAACCAGAGTGGTGGTCAGTCCACTTATTTCCTTGTATTCTTTTTCCTTTTTTTGTTTTTGAATCAGTTGGCTTTTCGTTTTATTCCCTTTATTCATGCATTTTATTCATTCATTCACTCATTCATTTATTCCATTCCAGTCTTTCCATAGAGATTTATCAAATAATGTCTACATATCAGGAGCTAAGAATGCTAATTTCTAGGGATACGGTAGTATACCAGTCAGGAATCCAGCCTGCAAAGAGATTACCTTTGGTGGGGGGAACACACAAATGCAAGCAGACGGGAGAGGTCAGGGCACTGCGGGCATGCACACAACCTGCCCCTAAGAGCTGGAGAAGGCTACATTTGACCTATGACCTGAAAGATGAGCAGGCGTTTGTGCAGGGCAAGCACAGGGGAAGAGTGTTCCAGACGGAGCAAACAGTAGGTTCAAAGGCCCTGAGGCACAAGGCGGTAGCGCACAGCAAAGGGGCTGAAGTTAGTGGTGCAGGGCCCAAGTATGAGGGCACTAGTGGTTAGAGATATGGTTGGAGAAATCAGTAGGGGCTGAATAATGGAAGGCCTAGCCCACCATGGCAACAAGGTGGGACTGGGTTCAGAGGGCCACAGAAAGGCTGGAGCAGAGTGACATGATGAAAAAAAAAAGAAGGGTTAACTCATTCTCTGCCGCACAGTCACAGCACCTTTGAACAGAGGCCTCTGAGCTTCTCAAGATGTCTGGTGTCATTATCAAATGAGTAATCTGGCCTTAATGCTGATTGAGGGTGGGGGAGGTGGGAAGATGACCGTGACTCACAGGAGGGCTGAAAATAAACCAACCCTAGAACTTCAGATGCAAATGAGAATAAATGAAATCTCGGGCTCACTGTAGTTGGCTTTTTTTTGAGGGGGAGAGGCTGGACACTGAGATATGAGGCCTGCTGAACATTATAACACCTTCTCTGCACCTTTTGGCAGGCGAATGACTTCACGGGCCATGAATATGAGTCACTAAATTCTAAACCTTGGGTGAGAAAACAAAGTTTGATAAATGTGTCTAGCCATTGGAATAAAGACCCAGAGCATAAGCAAATCATGAAGTTCAGACTGTGCCAATGCAAAAGAAGCCCTGGCCAGGGGCTTGTGTTACACACACATTCATGCACACACACATGCAAACCACACACACACACAAACATGCACACACACACACAAACATGCACACACACACGCACACACACATACAAACATGTCCACACTCAAACATGCACACACATGAAACATACAAACATGCACACACATTCATGCACACACACATGCAACATGCAAACACAAACATGCACACATATGCAAACACACACACAAACAGGCACACATATGCAAACATGCACACACACACACTTTCATGCAAATACACACCACACAAACACACACACATTCATGCACACACACATGCAAACACACACACAAACATGCACACACATTCATGCACACACACATGCAAACACACACACACATCCTCCCTTTCTTTCCTTGAAATATCAGTTGCAAACGTTAATCCCTAAAATATCTCATGCTTAGAAGGTCATACAACAGAAAGTGACCGAAAGATGAGGCAGAGGTGGATTTAGGAAAGTTGGAGGTAAGGGGTAGCTTAGACAGGAAAAAGAAAATAAAAGAGAAGAAAATAAATCAGTCAAGAACCATGAATCCAAAAATCACATTTCAAAATGTTTCAGTATTTTGTGAGTTTATAATGTCTCTAAAATTCCTGTCATATTTTTATGGATTTAATAGAAACTACTGCACACACTTCGCTAGATTCTCTAGGAATCCTTGCCCTGCTGTTATCACTTGAGGAAGTGACTAAGGAGGTCTGGCTTTTTATTGACCAAACACTTAGGTGACAGAGCTTAAATCCTTTTTATGATGCACAAAACCACACCAGAGGCCTGATTAGCTTGTCCTGTGTTAATCAAAACTTTTTTTAGGCATTCTCTCTCACCTCCTATTTCATGGCCGGAAATAGTACAGCCTAATTTTTCAAATATATGTTAAATCCAACAGGCTTAAAAAAAATTTTTAAAGCAGATTAAGTGGAGAAGAGGCTATGTAAGGAAGACTTCCCAAAGATGGAGTGGCTCAAGCCAGTAGTACACAGAAAATCCTCTCTGATCTTTTGTTATGGAAGAGTTCTTGAGTAACCAAACACTTCCAGTGCATTATTTTTTTTTAAGATTTTTTAATTGGGGAATTGGGAACAGCGTTGGGGAATTGGGGAAGGGGAACAGACAAGTTGTTGTCTTTTTGTTCTTCAGTCTAGTTGTGGAGGACGTTCCTTCACTGGCCCATGTTGGTATTATCATTGCACTCTTCCGTGAGGCAGTCGCTTGCCTGCCATTGGACGGCCACCCATGGTGGCTGCCAGCTACTCACGGTAGCTCATGGCAGCCCACTGCAGCCTACGCCTGTCGTCAGTGACTCACGGCAGCCCAGCTCCAGGTTGAGCTGTTGTTCACCATCTTAGCTGTAGAGGGCGCAGCATTACTGGCCCTCATGTGGGATCAGAACCGGGGCCCTGCTGCTCAGAGCTGGAGTCCCACACCAATTCTTAACCAACGAGCCACTTGGCTGGCCCAGTGTGGATATCTTTCAAAATGGCACCTTCCAATAACCAATAACTCCCAGAAACTGTGACCATCACCACAATTTGCCAAGGAACTTAGTCATGTGTAAAGGACATGTCCTAGGAAAGCACCTCTTCCTCTCATGTATTATAGTTTTCTTGAGTTAAACTCCAATGGCCATCCCTGTTGAGAAAGCTGCCTCTGGCAAGGAGTTGAAAACAAATCTATCTTGGCAAAATGGGAAATTATTTGTGGAGACAGAATTAAACTTTGGTAGTTTTTCTTCCTTTTCACAATTGTACTTTTGTTCATAGCTTCAGCTGGGAGAGAGAGTGCATACATTTAGTTTGGAGTTTATGAGTTCATATTTTATAATTAACGTTGCCAACAGGGGAGTTTGATTAATACCAAGCAGTGGATTTTGAGCAATGTTCCATACAAATTGCCAAATTTAGCAATAAAATAAATTGGTTATGTGAACATAATTAGTAGGATGACTACTTAAAATTCAAAACCGAATGTGAATAATTCCAAATTGTCTGAGCCACAGATCCATTATTTGTATAGAAAGGGGAAAGTATAGCATTTGGGTTTTATTTTGCCCTCAACCATAATGTTATTCGCCACCAAGCTGAACATAATGAAACTTCTACAATGGGCTGCGACAATATATTAGAGGAACCCAGAAACACACACATACGAGCGCGCGTGCGCACACACACACACATACACACAAAGGTAATGTCATACAGATAAGAAATGCTCAACCATGAATTTTCATCACAAATGTAAAAATGTATAACAAATTTTTCAGCAAATGCTGCATTACATTTTTTTCTGATGTGTTCTACCATAAACCTCTAGTGCACAATTACTCAGCAGAGCTTTTTCCCTTTAAATAATTCACGGTACCTTATTGTCACCCTGGACTTCTCCAAGCCTTTGCTGAAGTTCTTTAATTTCTTCTCCCAGATGTTTATTTCGGTCCTGAGAATCTCTCAATAGTTGGGCAAGGTTAGCCTGGAAATATCAACACATTATGAAGTACAATCAGAAATGGAGGAGTGGATAAATGTGCGACTTTAGTAGGTTTATAGAAGCTGGCATCCAAGACCAGCTGAACAACACAAAGCACATTAGAGTAAACGCATATATGAATGCAGCAAGTGTGCAAATCACATCACTACAATTGCATGGAGGGGAATGAAGTTGGCCATGAACCACAATTTGGGGATAGTCTTTGTTTCCAAAATGGCTCACAGACAAGTAATGGAGGAGTCAGCCATATTCTACTTAAAAAAAAAAAAATTGAAGGGCAAGGAACATTGTTTTCTCTACAGGGTCTACCTCAAGCATCTAGTAGATATTCCAGAAATATTTTTTAAATGAGAGATAATATGCTGTGCCTGGATGTTATGGTCCCAGCTTGGGGAGGAATCTGGAATGTCAGAGCTCTTTACTAAAAATCTTGCAAGTGGACATAGATTTCAATTCTAAAATTTGGGCCAACAATATAGGAAAAGTTTCATTTCCTTGTTTAGTTTTTTAACTTCAAATGTATCTTGTTTAATGAGCTTCTCTTTACAACCTCCTAGCCTAGAATTTCATCACAAAAGGAAGCAGCCAGAGAAGAGATGTGTGACGTGCCAAAATTTCAGAAGTCAGGATCGGGAGGTAACGCAATATTCTCCTGGGCTAGTTTCCCCACCTACTGATTCCCCTGGTCTAGTTCCCATAATTCCAAACAGCTGGAATGATCACCTGTCAGTCCCATCTTCACGGCGTCATCCCTTCCTTAGATTTGCATCCTACTCAGACCCAGATGCCTCTGTCCTGTGTGGGTGCTTGTGCATCAACCAGCCTCCCCTCTAAATCACACTGCATCTCACACCATTGTGTCCCTTTTCCCAGAACACATGGGCACCTTTTATCATGCTCCTACCCTTTCTCCAGGTTTCCCAAACCTGGAATTGCTGACTCTCCCTAACTATGGACATGCTTTCATCTGCTCAAGCCTGTAACTTACCATGCCACTAACCTCCCACGGCTTCTCATTCTGAGGTACCATTTGTATTTTGCTAGCTGTAATTTGCTCTAATTCTCACCTTGCTTGTCGTGTTCTTATCTAACCTTAGCAAGAAGACCACAAGCTATGGAAAGGCAATGATTCTGTTCTCTACTTCCTCAGGTTGCTCCAGAAAGTGCTTGTGTTCCTGCAAATGTTTTACAGACTCGTGATGAATAAATAAATGAAGGGAGGAGGGAAGGAAACAAGCAAGCAATCAGAATATGGCTCGTGGAGAGGAATCACTCAGAAATCAACACACGGGGATTGTAAAGGTTATCTTGTAGTTTCCCTCCACGTTATGGCTGAAGAAAACCAGATCCAAAGACATTGGGACAGTAGAACAACCATAGTGGGTAAATCTCCAAAGACTTCAGTGCTAATACTTTGGGGAATACTAAATTATGTTAGGTACTAAAAAGAGAATAAAGATGAAAGAACATAAAGATGAAACCTGGGTTCACCTTTGACTCCTCACTGTGTCATCACATATATCCCATTTATCGGGGCATCCAGGGTCCCCACCCTCAACGTGCCCTCCCCCCCAGTTCAGCTTGCCCCCAAGCTCCCTGCTGCTCCCCATTTACACCAGGCATGATCCCAACTCAGCGCTGTTGCACTGTTCTCTCTCACTGGAATGCTCTCCCTCCAGAATACCTCTTGTCTCACATCCTCACCTTTTCCAGGCCTTTGTTCAAAGTTCATGGTCTCAAGGAGGCCCACCTGGATCACTTGATCTACTAGTGCAACCTGCCAGCGTCCACCCTGAATTCCCAAGCCTCTTCCCCTACACTACTTTTTTCCCATAGCACTTATCATCTTTTAACATACCATGTAGTTTACTTTGTGGTGTATTGCTTACTATTTATTTCCTGTCTCCCTCTCCCTACTAAAATAGGAGTTCCCTGAGGGCAAGGAACTTTCTTTTCTCTACTTGATCTACCTCAAGCACCTAAGAGATACTCTAGGAATATTTTTTTTTTTTAATGAGAGATACTATGCTGAGCCTGCAGGTTATGGTCTCAGCCTAGGGAGGGATCTGGAATAATAATAATTAACAACATTAAACCAGTGCCTGGCATGGAGTCTTACATTAAAAAACAAAACAAAACAATAACGAAAAACCCCACTCATCGCCAATGGCTGGATTTAAGCACCCTCTGATTTCTACTCACTTACTTGTGAACATTACTCAATAATGCTACCTAATTTTTCAATTCCATATCTGCAAAGCTCATATCTGGGAGTAGTGGTAACCCAATTTTCCCAGATTCCCATTCTCAGCAGATAAAAATTTGGTGAAGGATAAGGAAAATTAATTCCCATTTTACAGGTAGGAAAGCAAAGAAATAGGAGACTCTGTTACCAATGGACCATTTTTGGAAATTTCTCTTAATGGAATCATATAGACTAAGTTGGATCCCAGGTTCTGCCCCTTACTGGGCTGGGTGACCTTGGGTGAGTTTCTTAACCTCTTGAGTTTCCCCATCTGTAAAATGGAGTAAGCACACATACTTCCTGTGAGGATTTGATACTAAAATTGAATAACGAACACAGGACACCTACTGCGTGCTTTACCTACAGTAGGTGATGGTTAAAGGCTGGTTACCCCACCTTGATCGTGCCCCTTCACTTGCCCAATTCAACCACTTGGATACTGTTGGCTCCTTTGTGATCTTGTGTCTTCATTGTTACTTAGTCATCCATTCATTTGTACAACAGCTATTTATTGAGTGCCTATCATGTGCCAGGCACTGTTTTAGACTCCGGAGATGCAGCGGTGAGCAATGCAGGTAAAACCCCTTGCCCTTGTAAGCTTACATTTTAATAAATGACATTGAATTACTCAAATCATAGTGCAATAAAATTAATAATAACCTAGTAGTTGGGTGATCTGTGCTATGGAGAAAAACAAAGCAGGCCAAGGGAGTAGTATGCCAGGGGAAAGGACCACAGAAGGCCTCACTGGAAGACCACATCTAAACCAAGACTTGAAAAAGAAGAGAGAGTGAGTGTGAGCCTTGTGGCTATCCCGGGGGCAAGTTCTAGGTGGTGGAAAAGGCACCTGGCCGCCTTCTCTCTCCCCCATCACATGGCAAGACTTCCACTTTGGAGAGGAGGAGCAGGCTGATCCCAGAGACTGCAGTAGAGTGGAGAGATAATTCAATTCTTGTTTCTTTTCTTGGTTCCTCCCCTCCATCCCGTAGTTCTCTTTCCTTAGCAGAAAGTATCACAAGTGGGCAACCTTTGCTTTTCCTCCACGGAACTCCAGAACATTTCCCAGACATTAACTCGGCACGTATAATCCCTTCCCAGCAGATGGAGGGACAGACCCCCAGGCTAAGTGACTGGCCCAGAGGAGGACAGAAGGAGCAGCCCCGACCTCCCAGAGCCAGCGGCTGCCTGAACATGGCCAGGCACCTCAGCCCCAAGAGACACAGCAAAATTCACCTTCACAGGAACCTGCCTTTTCTTAAACGGCAGAAGAGATGCTCAGAAAAAAAATGCTTGCAACAGTAACAGTGAAAACTTAATAAAAGACACAAAAAAATCTGCCACATCCCGAACCTTCCGTTTTTGAATCAACAATGGCTCGAGCCCCTTAAGTGGGTGGGAAGACCCCGACATTTGCTCACCAATGTAACTGCAGTAACTAAACCAATACAACCCCATCGATCAGTGGTGAAAGACTGGTTCTCTACCACCATCCCGTCACAGACCAGTACTTTTGCAAAATATAATAAAAATCAATTATTAGGAAAATGAATTGAAGAAGACATCAAGACCTTAAGTATTTGTTAGATTCAACAGACATAACATCATGCTGTCTGACTGCTATCAAAGTTTCTGAACACTTACTCTCAATGTCTGCACTTAGCTTCTCCAGAAAGAGCAGCTTGCAGCCTGGCACTGGTCCTTGGGCCTCCCTTTGAACAACACGGAGCTCAGCGATGCTCTGCGGTATTTAGACATTAAAGCAGGGCAGGCACCCGATATATACCTCAGTTTCCAGTGATACACGAAGCGGAGGACAGGGCTGCTTTTGGAAACCGTGATTCAGAGACCCAGTGATGTGACTGTCAAACATTATTTACTCTGCAGCTTGGTTGAAAATAAATCTACCAAAACAAAGTCAGGCATTTCTACAGTAGCTGCAAAACAACAGTCAATCAGAATCACATCGCCTCCAAGTGAGTTCTCGGTAAATCTACACCAGCTTTAAAGCTGACCCCTAGGGTAGGCTGGGGTGGGGGAGGCGCCCCAGCTTTAAAGCAGGTGACTTGTAATTTTCTTTCACATTTCACAGGCTGGATTACTTGTCAACACACAATTCTTTTCTATTCAGTCCTTCCACCTCCTCAACTCCAAAACAATAACTTTGAAACTAGAAAATGACTATTCTGATATGGTACCTAATTCCTTGACATACACCTTAAAGAACAACAACAAAAAAAAAAAGGGAGAAGAAAAGTAGTGCATTTCAAAGCAACTCAGAATAGAGGAGGAAAGTTCACACAATTCTGTTGACCAAAAATAACACCCATGACTCACACGTATTCACTATAACAATCCATCAAGCCAACATGCGGGGCCTGCTTATAATTTATCAACTATGCAGAGCGTTTTGTCTCTGTGTTATTGAGAAAGACTCGGTGACCATCAGTTTAGAATAGCAGCACTAATGTAAAGAAAACGCCGGGGGAACGGTGGTGGGCCATCCAAGGCTGGGAAAGATTCAACAAAAACAAAACCTAGAGATTATTTCCTCTACATCTCTAGGGCACAGGGTAGCATAAATAGGAAAACATGAAAAGGCTTAAAAAGAAGCCTCTTTTCAATACTCAGATCTCGCCAGGGCCGACATTAAAGGTTGACATTTTCGCTCTGATTATAGAGGAATGCTGAATACAGTGGAATATATTTTAGAATCCATATATTTAAGTGACTCTTTTTGGCTAAAAGTTTATCTATTAAAATTGGGATGAGAAAGGGAGTGAAAAGAGATTTGATGAAAATATAGCTGGAGGACCCAAGGCTGAAAGTATTATTACAGCTCTCCATTCTGACACACCTTCCTTTGTCAAGGAACAACTCAATCCCCAATTACAACTGATGTCTGCAGGAGCATTTCGCCAAGGCCAAGCCCCTGCTGTGGGAATGGTAAGGCGCATGGAAATTCTGCACAGAGATGAAGACTACAAACCCTGACAGCTGTGAAGGCAGAGATCTGGGAATTGAGAGACCAGTGTGTATTGCGCCCCAGTGCACCCCTTTTTTGCAGAAACTCTGAGGCAGATTCCTCATGTGGGTAAAGGGAGCTGCTCTCCCACCTTTCTTCAAGTCCTACTGCACCCTAAACTCTAGCTCTTGCCTCTATCACTGTGTTTCAATTCCCTTAGAATGCCACAAAAATATGTCAGAGCCGTTTACATTCTAGATTCAATACATTTTTAAAAAACTTTTAAGAAGTGATGGGAGAGTCTTGAAAAATCATATATCGTATCTGGCAATGCCAATCACTGTTAAGAACTCCTATTTTCAATAATCAAGTAACCAACACTGGTTCACAAGGAAGGGATTTCAGGATACTGGTCGTCAGAGCCCTAAATCACGGAGACGGGGAGAAAAGGATCCATGATATACCACTTTTCCCCCTGATGGACGAAATGAAAAGATAGACATGGAGGGATAAGAATACGACACTCCAAAATATGCCACTGTGTCATAGGATTATTTTGAGCTGAAGGCAATTGAGAATCAACAGACACAGTGAGTTCTCTTTTTTCCCTTTTTTCTGTCTAAAAGCAGCGTATACATGTCTCTTTGTGACAGTGTCCCATCCTCTCTGGTACCAGGAAGAGGAAAGCAACTCTTATCATCCGATACGGAGAGTTGGTACTGTAAACAGCCCTAGCTAAAATAGCCCTTATCTTCCATCAGTTTCCTCATATATTTCCTAGTCGCTTTCCCATAATTTATCATCCCTTGAAACCCAAACCCTCTTCCTTTTGTTAAAAATAAAAGCCCCAGAGTATAACCACTTCTTTGAGCTTCACTTCTTTTCTGTGAATTCACGTGCAGGTAAAATACTCATAAAATTGTATGCCTTTTTTTTTCTTCTCCTGATCACCTGGCTTTTGTTAGTTAAACTTATTGAACTAAGAGGGTAGAGGATAAAAAAACAACAACAAAATAAAAGAATGTGATGAAAAGTTTAAGATTAACCTTCCAACCTGGCATGAGCCCAGACACTAGAAAGAAGAGTGAAAGGGTCAGGCCACCTGTTTTCACCTGAAGTCCTTACATAATTCAGACCAGTGACCAGGAGGGGAAAGGGGCAACATTTTAGGAACAATCCCTCAATCATCCCAAATCTTTGTAATTCATTAGATACCCATTTTTTTTCAGGTGGAAAAGTTACTCTACACCATGATGTAAAAATGATGTATTACCCATAACTTACTTCTTAATTTGCTGACACATCAAAACTGGAATTCAAACATGGAAGGGAAAAAAAAGACATAACGGAGAGCTGAGAGACAAGTAAAATGTCCTAGGCGCTTCCCCAAGAAGTGTAAGGAAAAAGGAGCGTGAGAGAAAAAGAGACCAGATTTAGAAAAGGTGGCTCTCCTACATGGCGTTAAAAAGTTTGATACCCTGGCCCCCTTAATCCCACACCTTCAATAGGGGAAAGTACTAGATTAGGCAAGAATATGTAAAAAACACACACAAAAAATGCATGATGAAACATCAAGTGTACTTGAGAGGTGTGATTGATAGCAAATTTAATTGCAATTTCTACTCCACTGCTTTGGTCTATGGCGACTCCTGTGTTAATAGTAATAGAGTGAAATTAGCTTTGCTGAGCAAGGGCCCCTATTCATAGCAACTGCCAAAGTGATGACCTCTGCTACAGCAACCGCTTTCTGATTTACAAAAAACAACCACCAGACAGCTTATTTCCTATATATATTTCGGCTGTGCAAGGAGCCCTCAGCAGCCTACTGCCACCTCATAATCTCAAACACACACACTTGCAAATGAATGCATTTTCAGCCCACAGGCAAACACTCTTCCATAGGTTTCGGGAGGGTGCTATTTAAATAAATGTTTGCTTAATCTTGGTCATTATGATTCTGCATCTGCCACTTAGTGGCTCCCTTAACAGCTCCCAAGTTCTTTAGATTCATTGAGCTTAAATTTCCTCACCTATAAATTGCTGGTGGTGGTGGTAGTGGGGGGTGCTGCTCTCACCTTCCTCACAAAATTGTTGCAAGGATTCAAAGGGCTTGTGTGGCATTAGTGCTTAGAAAGAAGTTACTGTTATGTTTTGGGAGATTTCCCACAGGCTGGACCCTGGATGTCTTCCCAGTTTCCCTGATGTGACAGTAAAACGGTACTGTTCAAAGTGTGATGAAAGAAACCTCTCAAAGCACTTGAGACATTTGAAAGAAGTTTTAGGTTCTGAGCACCAAATTGAGACACAGATGCAAAGTTACTCTAATTTGCAGTCACTGGGGACTACAATAAGATTGACCAAGAAGACTTATCTACTGAAGTAAAAGGCTCCCTCCCATCTCACAAAGGGCCACTCTATGCTCTGATTTCTCCAGGGTTGTCATCGTGGCGCATGTCACCGTCTGAATAAGCCATCACATTTTAAGGGAAGAAAGCAGAGGCTCCCTCCTGGACCAGGAGCAATGCCTCCTGTGATATGTCTGCTGGCAATTAAAACCGGAAAAGACAAAGAGGGGTCTGATTGTTTCCTCAAGAAGGAGATGGCATGGGGAAAATACGCCGCAGTGACCCCTCAGAAACCCCGCCTTATAAGAAGATGGACCCAGATCATTTAAATTCCCTTTTGTCTCCTTCAGAGGAACTTCTTGTTTAGCCAAAGAAAAATATTTAAAGGGTCGTTTGAGATTTCCTGGTAACCTCTGCTGCAAAGAAGTGCTCTGTGTACAGTTCTGCATGGAGTATCAAGAAGAAATTTTCATTTCCATATCCCACGAGAAGCTATTAGCGCAATCACTATTGTCATGATTTCTTCACAGCTTCTGTAACGGATGGTTTGCCATTGGAAATGGAGTTTTCTTTAAAAGGATTCTAAGTTCTAAAAGCCTCGACAACTATATTTCTAGAACTACAAATATGCAAGATCTAATCTGTCCTCTGAGAAGACGACAAAAACAACAACAACAACAACAACAACAACAAAAACAAACAAAAAACAAAGCAGGAAAAATTTATGGCCAGATATTAAGGAAAAATTCCCAACTCAGTTTCTGGTTCTCCATCACTCCTAAGCAGGTGGCTTTGAATAAAGCACTTAATCTTTGGCCTTGCAAAATATTGGGTTGTAGGAAAAGTCATGACACATTTTTGCAACGAAAAACATTTTTGCAATAGAAAAAATATGTCATGACTTTTCTGACAACCCATTAGGTTGGATTAAATATTGACTATGCTTCCTCTCCACTCAGACATTCTAAGAATTGAATATAGAACAAAACACCTGATCTCGAATAGTGTACAAGTTACGAGATCTGAATTCTAGTCCTGCTCTATTAACCTGCTGTGTGACTTCACAAAAGTCACAGGAAAAATTTCTAAAACAGCCCATCCATTTTCGCACTCCCCATGGAGCACTCACCAAGTACAAGAGAGTGAGCATTATAAGCATTATCACACTAAATCCTCATAAGAACTTTATGAATATGTCTCATTATTATGCTCATTTTGAAGAAAAGGACATTTATTCTCAGAAAGGTTACACAAGATCACCCAGCCAGCAGATGGAAGTGCTAAATTTGAATCCATGACGACCACGATGTGCCCTTGTGACTTCAAGAAAGACATAACTTGCCAGTGTGACCTCAGAAGATAGTTGGGAGATTGCATCCATCCATCCAGCCAGCCAGCCATGCACACATGTTCTCTGAAAAGCAAAGAGCACTACAAAGATGGAGAATGTGGTATTGTTTCTACTTATGCCTGAGAAGAGCCCTCAACACATTCAGAGCAGCAGCTCTAAATGCAGTCCAAAGAACCCTAAGGATCCATGAATGGGCTACAGAGAGTCTGTGAATCTATAAAATCGCATGCAAATTCTTATGGGTGAGTGCATGGACCATTTCTGGAGCAAAGAAAGGCCCATGGCTGTCATCAGATTCTCAAATATTTCTTTGATTCACAAGAGTGTAAGTAAGAACCACTGGTCCAGAGAAATGGAGCTGAAACAAGAAGAAAGTCCAACAAGAAGTGTATCTTAGTCAGCTCGAGCTACTGTAATAAAATACCATAAACTGAGGGGCTTATAAACAACAGACATTTCTCACAGTTCAGGAAATCCGAGACCAAGGTTTTAGTCAGGGGTTATTGAGGGAGGGCCCTCTTCCAGGTTGCAGACTTCCCATTGTGTCCTCACATGGCAGACAGCAGAGCAGAGAAAGCAAGCTCTCTAGTGACTCTTATGAGGGTAATACTCCCATTCATGAGAGCTCCACCCTCATGACTTCTAATCATAACGACCTCCCAGAGACCCCACCTCCTAACATCATCACATCGGGGCGGAGAGGGGTAGAGTTTCAACATATGAACTGGAGACAAGGAGGAGGTGGACACAAACCTTCAGTCTGTAACCGAGTAATCATAGCTATCTCTGTCTGAGTCAAGAGATGAACAGGGGAGGAGTCTAGTAAGAAAAGACCATAGAGATTCTTTCTTCTGCGTCAAGAAATGGAAGCTACAGATTCAAGGCCAATGGGCACAAGATGTTCTATTTGGCATCTTCTTCTTTTCTAATATATGGATCTTATGACCTTCATGTCCCATCTGTTAACCTGGCAGCTGGTTCTTGCTCCAGTGCCTTCTGCTTACGCAAAGTACACCAGGTCAGGGTGCACGCTTCTATCCCCTTCCTGTAAAATAATTGTGCCTTTTCGCTTCCAATATTAGCACATGTAGGCCAAAGCTGTCTGCTTCTAACTAAATGGAAAGTTTCATTGTAGTCAGCTTTAAAAAATGTAATGGGGCATTACAATGGAGCCGATCTATTGTGATCAAAAGATATGGTGAATGCTGCTGCCAAGTGCTACCCAATGGAAAGGCAGGGATCTGCAATACAGGAAGTGGTGGGCTGCACCTTACTAACAGTGTGTGATAAGTTTCAACTTGTTTGGTGCAGTCAGTCAGGTGTGAGCTACAGTTGACAGAAGGTGTGTTTTAAAGTGTGCTGTAAGTCATAGATCACTAACAACACATTAACATGAAATGGGCAAATCACGACAATGCTCCGTGTCACACATCGCTTCTGGTATATGGCAATTTCTGTCAAATAAAAACATTACGGTGTGTCCTCATCCACCTTATTCACCGGATTTGACACCGTGCGACTTCTGGCTCTTCCCCAAAGTCAAAATGATTCAGGACATCGAGGCAGCCACGACAGCACAACTAAAGACACTCATGAAAGAGGACTTCCAGAACTGCTTCAGAAAGTGGCAAGAATGATGGAATAAGTGTGTTTGAAGCAAAGGGGAGTGTTTTGAGGGGGATTAATGGCAATGTGTCTTTTACTGTAATAATTTTTTTTTATTTAAACATTCACTGTATTGTTTGACCACATATAGTACTCTCCTGATGAATGTCAGTAGACCAGGGATGGGAGCATGTCATACACTGACCCAATCAGACTGGAGAGAAACACATGCTCCATGACTGGGCTTTCTGCCTCTCCCGCTTAGGGAATCATCCTTAGAAGAAAGCTTATGCTAAGTTTAAGAGGAAGCTGACATTAAAACTGGCACAGTGGTAGAGGGGTCAGATAAACTACAGAATGCCAAGTTCAATTTGAATTTCAGATAAATAATGAATAATCTTTTAGCATAAGTATGTCCCTAATATTGCATGGTACCTACTTTTAAACTGAAAAGTATTAATTATCTGGCTGAAATTCAAATTTACCTGGGTGTCCTATGTTGTTATTTGTATTTTTATTTGCTAAGTGGGGCACAGTGGAAAGAACCTGTACATGATGGCAGTATAGCAATGGAAGACTGTACTACCTCTGAACTTTTGGTTATGGAAGGTCATTGATTCCTTTATTGTTTAGGCAGTTTAGAATTTTTGTCACTTGCATCTCGACGAATCCCATCTCATGCAGCAAGTCAGTGGTTCCAACCGAGGTAGGAAGGGTGCAGAGCATAAGCTCACAACACCAGATAAAATCCAAAAAGGACAGACACTCAACACCATATTAAAAGCTACAAAGCCAGTGCTTAGGACACTAAACTTTTTTTTTTTAATCAGAGCTGTAAGAATGCAGCTAGACAGACTTACTGGAATTCATCAGATTCTCCTCAGTCAATGTAAATTATTTATTATAAAGTCACAGAATGTGAATTCACTTACACTGTAAAACTCTTCCATGAATACTAACAAATTCTAAAATCTTGGCAAAGAGGGCTGCTCATAGTCACCAAAAATGCAAAAACAAAAGCACCTAACAAGTCCAGATTAAGGATCCCAATATGTAGACGTTAATGATAAACTTCCATGTAATTTTGTTTAGGGAAAAAAAAATCAATTGGTTCCACAGAAAAACTTGCCTTTAGATCAAACCTGAAGCATTGTGAACTAGTCAAATAAAATAGCAACGGAGTTATAGGAGTGAGCAGAGCCAAATGACTGAATGGGTAACCACAGGACTGAGTTGCGCATGTGTGCCAGTGGTGTGTGTGTGTGTGTGTGTGTGTGTGTGTGTGTGTGTGTGTGTGTGTGTATCTTGGGTCTACTGTTTACACAGTATCAAAAATCACAAGGTGATGAACCCAAGGAGCTTATATGTGGTGCCAGGAATATGACCAATGAACCAAAACCAGATGTTCAGTTAGCTGTAACAGTTAGGAAGAGACCAAACAACTGTGTGCTGATCTGCAACCACAGTTTTAAAGCCTGCTCTGGTGCAAAGACTTCCTCCTAACATGTAACACACAGCATTAACATCACCATCATCCAGACTCCCTTCAAGCCCATAAAAGGCTATAATTTAGGGCATGTCAGTATAGAATAAATGTGAAGTTAAGAAAAGTTCTAACAAAGATATCTTTGGGGAAAAACAACATATATGTATGAATGCAAGTAACTGGGTTAAAAGAAACTTAATGTACAATATTCCTGAATGTAATATTATGAAAATGTTAACTGTCCCTAAATTAATCTACAAATTTAACAAACTCCCCGTCAAAATACCAATAGGTATGGGTTTTGGGGAGTTTTTTTTTTTTTGGTAGGATCAGAGGATTTGATAAAATGTAAGTTTTATCTTCCTGAAAAGGAAGAACAAAGAAGACAAGCCCAGAGAGATATTAAAAGTGTCATAAAGTAAAGCCAGAATAATGTGGTACAATCACAGGACTATAGAAGAAGCTCAGTGGAATAGAACAGAAAGTCCAGAAACAGATCAACAAGGGTTTGTTCATTGATAAAAAGGGGCATCTAAAACCTGCGGGTAAAAATGGATTCCTCAGTAAACAATGTTGGTTAGCACTTAGGAGAAAAGAACATAAATGGCTTGGCTTGTGAGTTTTGCTGGTAAAATGGCTTCTAAAAGTCGGAAGTGCTCAGTGTCCATTGATAGATGAATGGATAAAAAAAATGTGATACACACACACACACACACACACACGGTGGAATACAAAAGAATTAAGTCTTACCATTCGCAACAACACAGACGGACGTAGAGGGTATTATGCTTAGTGAAAGAAATCAGACAAAGAAAGACAAATACCAGATGATTTCACTTATATAGGGAATCTTAAAAAACAAACAAACAAACAAAAAATAATGCATGAACAAAACAAAACAAAGACTCATAGAAACAGAGAACAAACTGATGGTTGCCAGAGGGGAGGGATTGGACGGATAGGTGAAAAAGGTGAAGGGGAATAAGAGGTATAACCTTTCAGTTATAAAATAAATAAGTCACTGGGATGTAATGTACAGCACTGCGAATATAGTCAATAACATTGCAATAAATTTGTATGGTGACAGATGGTTACTAGACTTATTGTGGTGATCACATCCTAATGTATATAAATGTCAAGTCACTATATTGTACACCTGAAACTAATATAATACTGTATGCCAACTATACTAAACTATAAATAAAATAAAATACAAAAGTTTTTTTTAAAAGTCGTAAGTGGCAGAAGCTAAATGACAAAACGCTATCAATCCATACAGCAGCAAGCTAAAGTGCTATAGCCACGAACTCTCCACTCATGGTTTCCCAACAAGATTCCCCACAAGATAGGAAATGCATTCAACTGGGTGCCCTCTTCCGCCCTGTGGGACTTCACTGGGTTTCCTTCACCCTTCACCGCACCTCAACCCCTCTTTGCCATCAGTATTTATTCCCCCAGCAGTACAAAAGGATTCTGGAAAAGAAAATATTTCTCTACACATTGTGGGATCCCCCGGTCCCCCTAATTGTTGTAAGGCATCAATACGAACAATCTGAGAGTTATCAAAGATCAGGAATAAGTCTTACCTGTCTCCTCATTTCAGGAGGAAGTGACGGATCGCCATCCTACAAAAAAAAAAAACAAGTGCTACATTTTACTTACAAAAAAACTCCCAAAATGTGCTTAGATTTAAGGAATTGAACCAAACTATGAACTAAATCCAGACCCTCCCCACTCCCGGGCCCTGCAACCAGCAATGTGCTGAACCAAGCTCAAATATACTTTTCAAAACTTAACTATAAACTGAACCCGAGTTATTTTGGAAAAACCTCAAAGGAATCAGTTCCATTTAGGACCAAGCCTATATACTTCCTAAAACTATGCGAATCAAAAACATTTTAAAATAAACCAACTGGATTTATCAAAATTATTTTTGAGCAGAGCTGAAACTTAAACAATATTTCATTTGGTTTGAGTTGAGTTCCTCTTTTAAATAGTTAGATCCAAAGAATAGCAGTGGGACACACAGACACAGACACACACACACACACACACACACACACACACTTGAGTTTTCTTTATGGGCAGAACAATTCGGTGGGGCGGGAACGAGGAAAGTATATGCTCAAAAGAAAATTAACTGAGAACTTCCAGTCCTATCAGAGAATTTTTATCTGAAAAGGATTCAGTTCCTCTCCCTGTGTACTATCTGGGAATACAAATGCTCAATAAACCGGTATTCTCCTATGTGACGCGGTCCATATTTTAACCTGAAGAATCTATCTACTCTACTGCTGTTCAAATTCAATGATCCCAGTACAAATGGTTAAGTGTTAGCAATACTGTCAGCACTTCGAAAAGACGTTGTATCAGTGAGAAAAAAAATAATCAACCATGCAGAATAGCTCTGTGCCTCCTGTAGCCTCCATTGTGCTACAATCTGCATCCTTAAAAATCTTGCCATGTGAAAACCTAAATGCCCAGGATGAGGGAAAGGTTAAAAAAAAGTATGGAAATGTTGCTATGCCACTGTTCTTAAAAATGAACTAAATTTGTATGTATGGCCTAGAGAGATGGACAAAATAAAGTGCTGAATGAAAAGAGCAAGTTTTAGAACATGTATGCATACACTGCAGTCCAACAGAGCTCGGCAATGCTCAAATGTTCTGGATCTCACTGCCCAACAGAGAGGCCACCATGGAAATGTTCCTTAGCAACGCAATCCAGTATGGTTGCCACCACCCAACTATATAGCAACTGAGCCCATGAAATGGGATGAGACTGAAGAACTGAGTTCTCAATTCTATTTAATTCTAATTAATTTAAAATGAAATTTAACCACATGTAGCTAATGGCTTCTATATTAGACAGCATAGATTTATAATGCAAATCCTCTTAAAACTACTCCATATGAATAAATTAATAAGTAAATGGGCACACACAAACACGTAGGTAGGTACTGTGTTATTTCATAGGTGTCCCAGCTCGCAGTCTGGAAGCATAATTATACCGACTAGATTAGCAGGTGGGAAGGCCGGGTTGTACAGGAAATAGGGGTGAGCACTTTTACTTCTTAATTTTTCCACTTTGGAACTGTTGAATTCAATTCTGTTTTTGTAGAAACAGCATGTTAAAATACCCTTGCTATCTTAATAAGGGAACAGAAATGTCACCGGGACGTCGTAATACGTACGATCAGCTCTCGGTATTTCTTCTTCAGGGACTGGTGGCGTTCTCGAAGCTGATTGGCCATGAGTTTGTACTGGTCCCTTTCCTGCTGGCATGTGTCCAGCTCCTTGGAGAGGATTAGCAGGGCTTCTTTTTTACTCTCCAACTTCCTTTTGCACACCAGGTACTGCAAAACAGACAAATCCAAGTGTCTGGTCAAAAGGTCATCATCAGGCCTCTCATTCAATGCACTGGATTTAACACACCCTGCAGGGTTGGTTTTTTGTTTTGTTCTGTTGCCTTTTGGTTTGGTTTTGTTTTTCTGAGATCTTACATCCAGAGACATTCGTCAGTAACTGACATGTGCACCTAAAGGCTGCTACGGTACCTAATGTAGTCCCCTCATGACAAAACCCAAATCTTGGATGTTCACGAACTTTGGCACTTTGGGACACACAAAATAATTTAATTGACAAATAAGTTAAAAAGTAGAATACTTTTAAAAAATTACATAGCTAAATAAATTGATAGCTGGACCCCAATTTTGTTTTAAGAAGGCTTTGTATATCCAGGTAAGATCATGTAAAATTTTACAAAATGATATACAAAGATATTTAATAAAAATTCTGTATATTACCAACAATTAGCTCTTGGTAGCAAAATTATTTACATGTTGTTGTTGTCTTTTATATTTATTCTTTATGCTTTTGTGTGTTTCCTAAATTTTCTAGAATAAACCCATATGGCTTCTATAATTAAAAAAATACAAAATATGTTATTAAAAATAATTTCATTGAACCATAAATCACTGCAATAGATTGCACCTGCCCACGCAACCCAGAAGATATTTTCTCACTTGAGAATTTTTGTTCACCAATGTGGCCAAGATATGCACAACTTCCATGATTCCAATGCACCCAGAGACAAATTTTATGAGCTAAGTATTTTAGCCACACTTTGAATTATCCCCAAACAGTTTGGTGTACCTTGCTGGAACTTTTCCTCAGAGTTACAGGATGTTTCCGTCCCCCTTCTCCGCACTTCTCCCACTGTGAACCACCCTCACCTGACAATCACCCACCATGCAGGCCAGTGTGAGCCCCGACGGGAACTTTTTTACTTTTATTGGATATACTGCACCGTCTGGTGTTATTCACACATGTGAAATGTGGCACTAAATACCTTTTGAATTTGCCCCGTAAAAGACCAAATTCAGAGCATTTATGAAAACAATTTATAGTTTCATTATACACTCTGACATGAGCACTTTGTCATCATGGACGCTCACACAAAGCAGAGAGAATCAGCACTCCCGTACCATTTGAGTCAATGCTCTTTTATGGACAAAAAGCATTACTCATATATAGTGCTCGCTCGGAACTGACTTTGTTAAGTTCAATTTCAAATAAATGAAAGGGGAAAAAAGAGAGTTTTGTGCATTAGCACAATTTTTTTTTCCCTTAAAAAAAAAGTAATTGCTTAGCTTCTAAAACAAAGGGGAAAGAAAAACCATTCTGAGACGGATTTGAGTTCTAAGAGAGGACGCTTCCACCTTGGATGAATCTTATTCCTGGCAGTAATGAGGTTGGAATCCTGCCTTAAAACGTCCTGAATTTTAAGACTTTGACATCGTCTTCATGGAGGCAAAATGGTTCTGTTGCCACAGTGATTTCTCAAGAGTAAAATCCCCAACGAGTAAATATCAAAGGAGAGTGAGTGGCTCAGAAACCTCAACTGCAATGTCCTAAGGGAGGTATTGAGATTTCACGGGAAAAAAACACCATTTACACACCACTGAACAAATCTGCCCTTGTGCTTTCAGCTCTTTGCCCGTAATCAGCAGCCTCGTTGTCACTGCTATTACTATTGGTGGCACCAAGGTGGCCACCTTTGTCCCTTCAATTTATCAGATCCAAATCTGAGGCCCTAGAGATACTCAGTATCTTCTGACTTTGGGGAAGAAAATCCCAATCTCATGGAAACGTTGTAAGGTGTAAGTCAGCGAGATTAGCTGTAACATCCAGTCTAGTGAAAGGGAACAGGTAAGGGTCACCACTTATTGGCAAACTGGAAATCCAAGTTCCCTGACCTTGAACTGCAATCATTTAGGGTCCAAGTGAGAAGCCGTTTCTCTCACAAGGCATGGTCCAAGTGGGGCCTTAGAAGCTGTAAGGGGCAGTAGTAAGATGCCCTTTCTTTGGGTCTAAAGTACCTTGTAGAAAACAGGCACAGAGGCCTCTACTAAGAGCCAGTGACTAGGACTGAGGAGCAGGCTCACTGCAGTTCGGTTCCCCTGACAGGACATGGAAAACATGACAATTATGACTCCACTAAAGGATAAGAAAGCAAACACATTCTGTATAGAAGATGGAGCCACACCAAGAAAAGGGTAGTCTTTAGAAAGCCACTGCTGGGCTACTCTCTCTTCTGCTTACTATGGTCTAGAACAGTGAATTTCAAAATTGTTAGTGCATGTCAGTAATTTTTATCAGTGGAACAAATCTTAGGTTGAAGCTTCATTTCTAAAACGAATTGGCACTGCCCTGGCTGAAGGTGGGATGCCTCCCCTGTTGTGGCCCCCCACCCCCATCCTGATGTGGCCACATCAACAGCAGGCCAGGAAAAGACTGCTCTCTGTCACCCTGGGATACTTGTGAAAATGCAGATTGGTGGGCCCCAGCCCAGACCAACTGAATCAGAGTCCCTGGCAGCCGGCTTAGGAATCTGTATTGTTGGCCTGTGCCACAGGTGATTCTTACTCTAGCTGCACTCTGAAAACCCAGGCTCTGGAGGCCTCCAGGTTTATGGCATCTAAAAAGTTAGAACCAGCTACAATAGTCTGGAAGGACTGGGAGGCCATGGCCGCCCACAAGTTCAAGGCCACGGCACAGGGTCTCAGAGTCATCCTGGAGATGTCTGTGCCACCTTTTGTATCATAAAGCGGTTCTCAACATGTACAAGCACAGACTATATTTTACTCCATCTGGCCAAGTAGCCTATATATGCAGTCTCATTAAAATGACAACAGGAAACCCTGGGAGTCCCGTGTTTGGTGGGGGTTATTGGGGAATGGGGTGGAATTTCTCACTAGCATTGTAAAATGGTGATTGCGTCTCCGTGTCCTATCCCCTCCCCGCCATTGGAAACAAACAACAGCAAAAAACTGGAAGGAAAGAAAAAGGCCCTGAAGATCCTCCCGTTGAAGCTCTCAACAACCAGCAAATTCATGGATTTGCTCCTCAGCCGTAGAAGGGGCCAATAATAGAACAGAAAGCCAGATCAGCCAAGTTACTGTGCTGGGGACCTTTCAGCTCCTAAAGCAGGATGAGTAAGTACAGGTGGTGGAGGAGGTGGGCAGCAGAAAATCACCAGGCAGAGTCAGGAGGCCTCCGTCCACAGGGAGGTGTAACAATGAGTTAATCATGAATTGTTGGGATCCTGGGAAAGCCACAGAACACGAGCAACAAAACAAACACATACTCCCTGGGCCTAAGTTTCCATACTTAGAAAATGAGGGGGGTTCCTAGGGTGACCTCCCACTTGAGGAACCCTCAATTTTAACACCTCACCCAATATCACTGGGGGTGAAGGGTGTCAGGGAAGGCAGTGGCGGTGAGGATCTCCAGCCCGGGAGGTATGACTCACTTCAAGCACCCAGCAATTTCTTCCTCTAGGACAGAGCCAGCTCAACGCTTTCCAAAGACTGCGTGCGGCAGTGGCAGTTCCAGAATCTATACAGCAGGGGCTTCAGGATAACCACCTGGCTGGAAGGGGTGCCGAAGCTGTGTTTGCAATAGCACTTTATGATAGAGTGAGAAAAGGCTAAATGTCTATGGGGTCGACATTAGCGCCTGTCTCCAACATTTCCATCCAGTTTGCCTTTCCTCCCAGGCACATGGTAGGACTGTCCTTCCCCATTGCTTTGGAGTAAGGCAGAGCCCTATAACTTGCTTTATCCAATAAAATGGGACTGGAAGGGACATGAGTCATTTCAAACGTGGAGGCAATTAAGAATCAATGTAAGAATCACCAAGCCTTCTCCACCCCTGCTGCAACAACTGTGGAAGCATGTGTTGCTATGGAGCTGCCCTAAGAACAAAGAGCCTAGAGTATGGAGCCAACAGGGCACAGACAACCGCCGCAGGGAGTCAATGGTGTCCGCAGAGAAATTTGTGTGATCAGAAATAAACTTTCGAGGTATTCAGTTTCAGAGATTTGGGGAGTATTTGCTACCAGAGCATAACTTAGTCCATTCTGACTGACACAGTCCATATCAAAGAATGGGAAGGTGGGGGTAGTATTTGCTCTCTGCTTTTGCTGAGTCACCACCATGATGAAGAGGATTAACATCATCACTATTACCAGTAACAACAACAAAAAACAAGGTTTTCTGACAAATGCTTTCCATGTACGATCGCCTTCCATCCTCACCACAACACAATGAGGTTACTGTACTGGTATTACATTCATTTTCTATAATACATGAGAAGAGAAGCTTAAAGAGTTTATGTCATGTGCCAATGGATGGGCAGAGCCAGAACCTGAACCCAGATCTTTGCAGAGCTAAGCCTTTGAAACCCCAATTCCCGAAAAACTAAGCATTCTGTGCCCCCTCTTACCCCCCAAAAGAAAATCAGAATATTCATGGAGTTAGTTGGTATTCCCAGCACAAGGAAGCTAAGAAAGGACAATTTTGAATTTGGGTATTTTTAGACACAGAACAAATGGGTAAAACCTTTCTTTATCTCTTCATCCAATCCTCTCTCTCTAAAAACTAGTGGGCCTGACCCTTCTTTCCTCAGATGCAAGACCTGAAGGAAGAAGGGGAAAAAAATGGAAAGAACCCACAAGCGTCTCTCCCCTCTGCTCCTTGTGTGGGAGCCAAGTAGAAGCACTAAGGTTTCCATCCACTTATAAGAAATGGGATGAAACTAGAGGGCTTCAGAAAAAAAGCCAAAGAAAACTAGAGGGCTATTTTCTCAAAAGCGGCTTGGTCTCACAGGAGTTTTCTTTAACCTATAGTTGGTCTCGATCATTCAGTCAACAAATATTTTCTGGGTGCCTTCTATATGTTAGGTACTGAGCCAAGCATTGGTCTCCTCAAGGGATAAATGGTCCTGTTGTTGTGAAAAAGAAAAACATAATACCTGGATAACAAAATTTTACTTCCACAATCCCTTGTGGGTTTTTCTGAAACCCCAAAAGTTCTAAAAACTGAAAATGTGTTCATAGCCTGTTAATGACCTCAGCTGAGGTCATTTATGGTCTTTATGCCACTGAGTGTGAATATTCATACATTTGCTGAACACAAATCAATGTGTTTGATTACTGGCTGCTGCCCACGCCTCTACTAGGATGATACAATTTACACAGTATGTTCATTGCATTTCCTTTCAGAAGCCCAAAACTCCTGCATCTGAAACATTTGGGGCCCACGGATTTTCAAGAGGGAAACTTACTTTTATTTGGAAGTCACCCTTGCAAATCTCTACATAGTCTTGATGACATATATGTGACTAAAATCAAATCTTTCTCAAACAGTAAGTGTCCAAATCCTAAGCATTTATTAAATTTTGACTTCCTCATGGTTGCCAGAAAAACCTAAAAGCACGTTATATGCAGTAAATGTTCAAGCTGCCATAATGCTGAATTGCCTATTCCCACAGCCTCCCTAATTTCTTTATTCTTTAGAATTAGCACGAATGCTGGAGCTGGGATGAACCTCACACATAACCCAAGTGACTTGCCTAGTTGCAAAGAAAAACGTTCCCAGCTGCCAATATATTCCATAACAGTGTTTTCCAAATTGTGGGTCACGAGCCATCAGTCTGGGCAGTGAAATCAATTCAGTTGCAATCCTCATTTTCTTAAAAAAATATAAACAATACAGAATAGAACAGAAAATATCAGCGTACCACTCATGCAATAAAGGTAAGTATTGTTTCGTGGAACTTTTCTTTTTGAATATATGTGTGGGAATAAAAACACAAATATGTGTATTTTCACACATATATTGTGGACTGCCGTCTTAAAAGTTTGAAAACTACTGTTCTATAATAAGCCACTCTACACATTTATTCATTCATTCAACAAATATTTAGTGAACTGCACTAAGAGAGGCAAGAGTGGATTATTGGGCAGGGAGGAAAAGCTACACAGAGGAGGTGATCCTTGAAACGAGTTTTGAAGGATGGGTAGGTATAAAAAGCCCCCGAATAAAGGCTAATATGTAATGGAAATAATTAGCCTGTTCTTGGGGGTTGAGGTACAACTCTGATTAATCAATGCTTGCTCTGCCCACCTCACTAAGGCTACAGTGAGCTTAAAACAAAAGGTGCTATGGTAAAATTTTGTTTTGTGAACTTTTTCAAAATTAAAGAAATTGTTTTTGTAGCACTGAAAGCTTACAAAACAGTCACAAGCACTCTCATTTGATCATCAACACTATATGACAAGTGGGACAAATACTGTTTTTCCCATTTTATGGACAAAATACCTGAGTTGAATTGTCTTTCCCAGAGTCACATCACTAACAACTAACTGTCCACTCAAATTAGGACTTGCAACTACAAATTCCAGGCTCATTTCACTACTCTGTATTGGTACCAAATAAATTATTAGCAGATCCACATATTACCTCTAGGGTCAAATTGTATTTTTAACAGGACACGCTTAGAGATCATTGTGTAACTGAAATCAATGCATTTGAATTCATAGTGTTATGAGGCCCTGCGGCAGCCTTCCTGGGGCCTCTTCAATGCTATTCCAGGGGCAATGGCTAAGTAAGGTGCAAGGAGCCCACCGTAGATCTACTCGGTGATCAGCCAGCTCCATGTGCCCAAGAGTTCAGGCTAGCCAAGTGTTGGATGACAGGCTTACCGCACTGAGGTCTTCACCAGCTGAATCACAGGCATGAGATACTGTCTCAAAGAGCACTTGCACACATAGTTGTGGAAGTTGTGACTCAGGCCCTTGTCCTCTTCTCTTGGCTAACGCAAATCCTATCCTCCTCTACCAGCAAGGTGATCTTATTCAGTCCAATGGCTTTCACTGTCATCTTTGTGCTGATTGATATCACCACCAGCTCAGCCCTCTCACCTGCACTTTTTACTCTGATATCCATCTGAAAGTCTGAGAGGCATTCTTAAACTGAAACCTTGATATATCCCCTCGAATCTGCCCCTCCCTGAATCTTCCCTCTTGGTAAATGGTACAAACCATGTTTGGTTTTCCGTAAAAACCTTGGAGACATCCTTGTCCCTTCTCTTTTACTCCCAGTCCTCATTTAATGTGTCAACAAATCCTATGGGTGCTACCTTCTGAAGATAACATGTATACTGAATTCAAAGACCTCTCACCCACTTCCACCATGATCATCCTCATTCAAGCCACCATCATCTCTTTTTTTTTTTT
>NW_017731418.1:2251956-2261115 GCF_001890085.2 Hipposideros armiger
GCAGCCCAGCTCCAGGTTGAGCTGTTGTTCAGCATCTTAGCTGTAGAGGGCAGTGTCACTGGCCCTCATATGTGGGATCCGAACCAGGGCCTTCTGCTGTCCCAAGCCAGTTCTTAACCATCACGCCACTCGGCCGGCCCCACCATCATCTCTTGATTGGACTGTGGGCCTAATCTCCTGCTTCTACCCACCTAGTCTATTTTCCATGCAGTAATGAGAAAGATGCTTTTTAAGTGAAAACAGATGGTGACATATGGTAGCTCAAAATCCCCTATGGCGTACCATTACATTTAAAACAAAATCCAATCCTTCTACTCACCTTCCGCTCATGCTGTCCAATCTCAATGGCCTCCTTGCTAGTCTTTGACCATATCAAGCCCAGTCCAACCTCAGGGCCTTTGCACTGCCATTCCCTCAGCTTGGATTATGTGGCTTGTTCCCTGGCTTCATTCAGATTTCTGTTGTAATGTCTCCCTCTCAGGGAGCTCATCCCTGTCTGCCACACCGAGACTCTCAATCCCCACACACTGTTACTTTCCTTCATAGCACTTACCAGTTGACTTTGAGTTAGATAACTAATTATTGGTTGATTTTCAACATCTCCCACTCCATGGCAGCAAGGAGTTTGTTTTTTCATTCAAGATCCCCAGTGCTGAGAACAACCCCTGTTACATAATCGGTGCTCAATATATATGTCCAATTAATGAGAAAGCTTCACATATTATCTTACTATAGCTTCAAAATACTTGGGACACATGGTATTGTCTCCATTTTACAGATTCTCACACTCATAGCTAGTGCAGGCCAGAATTGTCTGAGACAGGCCCCTCATTTCACAGATGAGAAAATCGGGACTCAGATTAGTGAACTGGCTTACCCAAGGCTGGCTGGTAGGACCCAGAGCTGAAACCTAAACCGAGATTCTTCTCATTCCAAGTTCAGCACTCTCTCTACACTACCAAATTAAGGTACGCATTCCTGCTAGGGAGACATAAATGCCTAAAAACTTAGAATGGTGCCTGGGACTTGTATATAGTAATAATAATTATTATTATTATAAAATAGATAATAATAGAGATAAGTAGCCTGGTCATCATTCACTGATAGTTACTAACTATAGTCTGCTAAATGCTATAAAGAGGTGCAAACAAAAAACTCCCAGAACACAGAGAAAAGCAGCTGAGAGTAATGGTGGAGCGCATGGCAGAAGGCACTGAAATGCTGGAGTTCAAATCTTGGCTTTGCTACTCGCTGGCTATGGGATCAATTGCTGAGCCTCTGCACCTCAGTCTCCCCATTTGTTAAAGGGTAGAGTTATGGTACTTTCACAGGGCTGATGTGAGAATTAAAAGTATTAGTATATGTAAAACACCAAAGACAGTAAGTGCTCTATGCATGTTGTTATTACTACTATTTTTATCCCTAGGAGAATGATCATAGCTTGGCAAAGAAGGTGCTCACAGAGTTGTGAAGATGTGAAGATCCGAAAGGAATCCCAAAGACCAGGTAGAAGGATTCATTTTGTTGGGGGATAAGGGAAGTTGTGACAGGTAGTGGTGATGGGCAAACAATACTCCTGGAAGGGAAACAGCCACAGCAAAACACAGAGGTGAGACGCCAGAAGACATACTGTCGGAACAGTAAGCACTGTGCTGGGCTGGCTTTGGTGGGAAGGAAAGCTTGTGAGATAAGCTGGAAAGCGAGATACATGGTGGCCAGGTCAGAAAGGGCCTGGAAGTCCCGTGCACATTTCACTCTTCCAGCAAGCGGGAGCCCTAAGGGTTTCTGAATAGGGGAGTGGCATTAAGACTCCTTTTAGGAAGACAATTTAGTCCTGACATCATGTGGAGGAGAGACTGTCCCATGATGTGACTGCTGTCTGTCCTGCAAGTGTACCTGTACCAGAACAGAGGTTGCTCACACGAGGAGG
Organism: Hipposideros armiger; assembly: GCF_001890085.2. Lineage (NCBI taxonomy): Eukaryota > Metazoa > Chordata > Mammalia > Chiroptera > Hipposideridae > Hipposideros > Hipposideros armiger. Next base: position 2,253,887 of record NW_017731418.1, read on the forward strand.
GGAAGATGGTTGGGGTTCAGGCCCCCCCAATTTGCAGACACACTTCTGGATCCTGTGGTTTGATCTGATTTGTTAGGCCGACAAAGAACATACTCGCTTTGCTGTTTCTTAATGTGGGGGTCTGTTATCACCTTGTCTAACACAATATTGTTTGGCAGGCTGCTACCCAGGCAACCAGAGACACTCATGGGTTTAGCCTTGGCCACAGCAGCTGGTATCAGAATCACATCAGTGGGTAAGTGGGTCACTTGGCCAAACCATACCCCAAAGGGCTGAGCTGAACAGGACAAACCACAGAAAAACGTCCCATTTTCTGGTCATTCAGGTGTAGCCAACGAACACACACTTGGTTCTCCTTATGCCTCTGTTTTCATTCTTTAGTCAACGTGTCATTCTGCTTGTCAAGTTCATGTGTAGTGTAGGGGCCAGAGATATTTGCTCTCCTCTCTAATCCCAGAAAAGGAAAGTTTTGATTTGTTTTCAGGAGAGAGGAAGGAAAAAAAAATAGTATTTTTTGAAGGTCTACTATGGGTGAGGCACAATTAGGAACAAGAATAATGAGAAGAAGACCTTTTTTTGATTATAACAGTAAGTGCAGCAGCCACTATTTACAGAACGTTACTATTTTCCAAACTGTGTTAAATGCTCTACTTGAAATATCATATTGAATCCACATGAAACGGGTTGTATGATAGGCCCCATTTTAGAGATGAGGACATGGAGCTTCCCAAGGGCAAATTTATCCTTCATCATGAAGGTAATAGCAGCACAGCCAGGCTGGCTTCTGCATATATCACTCAGGATCCTTGGGTTGTAAGCAATAGTAGCTGACACTCTAATGTAGGAATGTGTTGGAAGGATACTGGTACTCAGAGAATAGGCAGGAGGACAGAGAAGTAGAAACAGGCAGAGGGCGAGGTGACTCTGGAGGCTGGAGGCAGGACCACAATCCACCGGGCCTCAGTGAAGAAAGGTCTGGTCAGAGCCACTGAATGGGGTAGAACTGAACCTCCAATATGTTTCAGTCTCTATGTCTCTCTGCCCAAGGGTGTCTCCAACTGGCCTAAAGCAGATTATGTGCCATCCTTTGCCTGGTGAAGAACAGGACACCCAGATGGTGTCTCTCTGATCTTCCCTCCAGATGATATCCAGTGGTAACACCCTCCCAATCGAGGTGCAGTGGAGAAAGAGAAATGAATGCTGGGGACTGAGAAAACAACTGTTCGCCACAGTAACCTAGGTAGGCCCATCCCATTGAGTTTATTAATCTCAGCCATGCTGAAATTTTCCTTCTAGTGGTTCATGAATAAAGGTTGAAAAAGAAACAATGGGCATTTAATAACAATTCCTTTCATTTTAATTAACCTGAGAGCCTCTATTGATCATGCACAGAAACACACAGACAGTGGTAAAGTTCACACGGCAGCTGTGGGGTATACGCCTACCAACCAGAGAAAAGAAAAACACCATACGCCAAGTAGACTGGGTAATCAGTGTAACGTAAATGAAATAAACTTGATAAAATATGCCTAGTCTTCGGCATGTATGCTAGATATCATGACATATTTTTATTATCCTCTCAAAAACAGTTTTCTTTTGAATTGCATTTCAATTATATTTTTAAAGCAGAGCTTGTAACTCATTTGGCGATGTTAATTCACGCCCGCTAGCAAATACCATGAAGGTAGCCTTGTGCTTATCATCTTAAGAACCCAAACCCACAATTTTCACTATTGAGTGGCTTTTATCTACCCGTTTACTGTTATCTGCAATAAAGCAAGTCATAATTGCTACAAGGAAGATCATAATAATTAAATGACTATCTGACATACTACATTACTATTTGGATGGCTTTACAACCAGATAACTGCTTAGAGAGATGAAGGTAGTGGGGTGTCAGGGAGGGAGCCTCTCTGCCAAGTGACCCTCTGCATCCAACAATGACTCCTGGTCCTTGGAGACTTTTACTGATGGGATCAGGCTAGCTCTCATTAGCCGCTGCAAGAACAGGGCTTGCTTATCCAGAAAGGTTCCTCCTCAGTGTGACGATAAGCACATGTGGCTGAAGGGTTCATGTTCAGGAATAATTCAGAAACTTCTCAACTTCAGAGTCACTCTTAGAGGTGTTTCCTCCCCTGGTTCCCCACTACTTTCTACTCTGTTGCTGCCATCTTCCTACCCTCTCCGTCCTCCCTGATCCAGGAATACCTCCTTGCACATCCAATAAGCAACTCCAGGTAAACAGGATTCAACCATCAACATAACCTCTCCAGCCTCAAATAAACCACTCCCTCCATTCCCAGAACCCCTACAGTGATCTCTGGTCAGGAACATCATGACAGCCTCCTCTTGTCTCCCTTCCTGTCTCGTCCAGGTACCAATCCCTTTGCAAAACATAAACCAGTTCGTGCCACTAGTCTTTAAAAATGTTTTCATAAGGAGATTGGCAAATAAGAGCCCTTCAATGTGTGGCCACAGTCCACCTCTCTGACTTTCCCTGCCCACCTTGTGGCCACCCCATATATGCTCTCCCTCCCTTTCTCGCTCCTTGTCCTGACCTGGATCCAACACACAAGTCCCTGCCTGGGAAGCCCTCTGCCACCCCGTGGGCGGAATAAGAGCTGATTCTTGGCAGCCATGTGGCATTCTGGGAACACCTTCATTAAACCACCACATACTGCATCACAGCCACCTGCCCACCTGTCTGCCTCGCCACAGCCTGAGGCCTCTTTGCAGTCAGGGCCATTCACCTTTGTATCTCCAGAGCCGAGCACAGCTCCTGACCCAGAGTGAGTGCTCAATAAATATTTGAGAAATAAATGAATTTTAGTTCTCACTAAGCTGAAAATATGTATATACCTTTTATGTGTTATATTTGTAATATACAGATATATATATATATATATATATATATATATATATACACCTTTAGTAAGCTAGCCATCAATTTATTATTAAGCCTAAATCTCTAAATCCCATCTTAGCATCATGTTTAGGAAACAAAAAGTCCAGTTACATAAACTCGATGTGTATGGTGAGGTCATAGGATAGCGCCTACAGGATTATCAAAATGACATTTGTATTTAACCTCATTTTTATTGCTTAAAATGAACACTTCCTTACATGATGTGGGTATACCAGACTCCATTCACCACCTTCATTTTTAAAGTCTTACAGATTCAGGGGTGACTGGTTAGCTCAGTTGGTTAGCTCATTTGGTTAGAGTGTGGTGCTGATAACACCGAGGTTGCCAGTTCGATCCCCACATGGGCCACTGTGATTTGTGCCCTCCCTAAAAGAGTCATCTATGCCATTGTAGCATGAAAGCAATGTGTAACCAACGACCATGGCTGCTCTCCAGTAAAAAAAAAAATTTTTTAATCCTTATAAAAAAATAAATAAAAAATAAAGTCTTACAGATTCACCCCTCCAGATAGACATACAGGACTGTTACTTGGAGATACACGCATACTTCACCTCACCAGACTGAGCGTGGGCATCTATAGCATCAAATGGCATGTGGGGCTGACCACACGTTGACGTGCATCCCAAAGTCCTCTCGCCCGGGCAATCCCTGCCATGCAACACAACTCACCAGTGACTTCGCCAGGAGTCTCTCCCAGCCAAGTCCCTGCCCCAGTCTCCAGTGGTACAGCTGCCTGAGCATCTCCACAACCCTTGTCTAAATCTGTGTTCACCTCTGTAGTTTTTAGATCACAGTTCAGCAATCTCAAGTTGGTAACTTAACAATTCTAATGCCATTCTCTAAGATAATTTTTTAAAATAATCTTTCTCAGAGTCATCATGGCGGCTTCCCCTCTCCAGTATTTCTTTCGACAGGCAAACTTTGATTATTTGAACGCCCCAGGGGATGTGCTGAGGTTTTAAGTTAAGTGAGATTTCAGGTAATTGGAAGAGTTTGTAATGTGAACTATAGTAGCTGGGGGGTATGTGGAATTCACTGACAGTCTTGGTTAACTGAAGTTTTGAATAAGGAAGGTTTGCCTGAATATCTATTTCAATCCTTTCACTCCTGCTATTTTCCCTTTCTTCCCTCTCCCCATCTTCTCAGCCTCAACACCACAAAGAGTAGCCTATAAAGCTGAGGAGGAAATGTAAGGGGAAAAGGTTGGCTTTCCTTCTAGTGGGCCATAAAAGGGCTATGAGCCCCCTTCTCATTCATTGAAGAGAGTATACATTTTTTAAATCATTGCTTGCCTAGAGGGATTTTGCTGTCTCCTTGTTGCTAGGCTGATCCGACCTTGCCTTGGGTCGAGATGCTGATGGTGGAGCGTGCAATTCTGGTTTGTTTCAGAGACCAGGTGTTCAGGATGGAGCACTAAAATTACTCAGGCACCTGAGGCTCTCCCTTCTCCATCCAGGTAGCCAGGGGCCTCAGGTTCACAGGATACAGGCAACAGCCCACGCACCAATCCTCACATATGCAATGACATATAACAGTCACACATGGCATGTAATAATAGATTCTCTGGTTTCTTCATTACATGATAATTCGATTCAGTTGCAGAGGGCTTTTCTTGTGGGCTGGGTAGCAGTAAAAGGCCAGCGAGGCATGGAAAACTTTTGGTCAAACTCTTTAAAAACTGTGAAATTGCCAGGGCTCATCTTCACATTGTCTCAAAAAGAAATCATAAAAAGACCCTAAAACTCCCACTATGGACGAGCTACACCACCCTCCTGCATATCTATTAGCTCTTAACCCCTCAGATCTGCCCCCAAGCACCATGAGGCAGCGGGGACCTGCAGCCTTGCTTCTGCTGTACACATGAGATACTGAGAGGCTTTTAAAGGGTGGCATTTGCCAAACTGGAATTGATTTCTGGACTGTCTTTTACAAAAGGTATTCAGGAGATACGGAGACAATGGCAGCATTAGTAGAAGCAATGAGGCACCTGGGATTTAGAGAAAAATGTGGGTTTCACTGCAATCACCTACCACCGGGTCGTGAGAAGCCACTCAGCCCCTCTCTGCTTCAGTTTCCTCTTCTATAAATGAGGATATGAACAACCATTATCAATTCTGGAGGCTACTCAGTGCCCAAACATGATTCAGCATTTCACATATATAAATCATGAAACCTCATCGCAACCCCAAAAGGTCGTTATTTTTCCCTTTTACAGAGGAGGAAACTGAGGTTCTAAGAAGTTTTTAAAAAAAATCACGCAGCTTGTAAGTGGCAAAGGTGAATACGAAGCCAGGCCTGTCCCATGCCCTTTCTGCCACAGTATCCTGCCCTCAATAAATTCTAAAGGCACCAATCTTATTAATTATCATAGCACTCAAAGAACTGCGTTGGTCCTATTCAGAGGAAGAAAACAATCCCCACTCCTAAGAGTGTCAGAAGACCTTGCCTTTCTGAAAAATATTATCTCCCTGCTGGGTTGAGTAGTTCCATGAGAGGGCCAGAGCGATCAAGATGAAGATTCAACTCAAGATGGAGCATTTGTGGGAATACTCTCAGGCTCCCGTCTCTCCGATACTTGAGTCAGGTGCAGATACTCTAAAGCAAGGAGGTGTTCCATCCCAGTCGGCCCCAAAAGGCAGTCATCTGCAGACTAGAGATCTTGAAATCAGCCATGCAAATCCATCACCACTTTAATTATCCAAGTAAATAGAGCACTTACCACCATATGCCAAGATGCTAATCAATCGTGATCATTACAGCTCCCCCAGTGGTTCTCTCTGGATGTGAACCACAGAGTCTTCACGAAAGGGCCTCTTGGGCCCAAATTTTGCATCCAGGATGGAGGTCTCCCCAGCTGAAGCATGGAGCTGTTTTTCCCTCTGTCTACACCTTGCTCATCTTTTTCTGAGCACCGTTGTTTCCTCCTGCACTTCAGCTTCGTCATTCTGACATTCCACCAACTCCGGGCAGTGCTGATTATTGAGACATGTTCTCAGTGAGACCTGTCAGTTCAGACCTCAGCCCCACAGCATCAAGTTAGGTGGACATTCATTCCAGAACATGGGTGGGTGTGTGATCCTGGTGATTCAAATCACTGGAGATTTCAGAGGACAGATTAAATCGTCAACACTTTTTAAGGCGGGGATTCTGTTCAGATCTGTTTCTTTGACTGATAGCTATGCAAATGGGTCGATTATGTTAGCAAAAGGCTCCTGTGGGTGGCCTTGAGTTAATAATGGCTTTCAAAGAAGATAGCAAAGTCCTGATGGGCTACACATCGCCAACGGACCACAAGACAATACTGGGCATAATTTTACTTGTTTTCCTTGACAGTCTTTTTTCAGTCATTTTGTCCACCATCACCATTGCCTCCATCATCACAGTTCATCAGGAGAGCATTTATATGATAATAAAATAGGTCGCTCCATTTTACTCTTCTCCAAGTATGGAATTAAGACCTCACAATTAAAAAATTCCTTGGAGAAGGGCAAACAGATATCAACTGAGGCAGGTAATGTCAAGGTTTGGGCAGCTCACTTTCAGTAAAGAAAATCTGGTGATAATTAGGATGACTACAGATAGTAGCACCAAGATGAAGTGCTGAATATATAATCAGGCTAACCACTTCAAAAAGAAATTGCAGAGGCAGAGAGAACTCAAAGGATATGGAGAGCAGTGGATATCTCAAGTAAGACCCTGAACTTGGGGGTCTGACCTTCCTGGATTTCATTCCCTGTCTTGCCACATCTAGCTGAATGGTTGTGAGCAAATTAATCCATCTCCTGCTGAGCCAAAGACCCCTACTCTGCAAAAGGATGACTATGATTGTTTCTATTTCATAAGGTTTTTGAGAAGATTAAAGGGAATAACGAAACAAGGTATTTACCCCAGTAACTGGCATGTAGCTGGCATTTACTGAGAGGTATCTTTATCATCAACATCATCCATAATCATCGTCTTCATGGATTCATCAGGACTGCAGTGCTGTCCACATTGTATGGGGAGGCACAAAAACTAAAGTAGTCACAACAAGTCCTTGGGAAAGTCCCACCAAGCCTGATGGACCCAGATCCCAGATATGACCATGGAAGCATCAGTCAAAACACAGACAACAGACCTTCCTCTACCATTTACTGTGTATCAGGCACAACTCGGGGCACTTTACGCACAGTAGTTCATTTGTTCCTCACAGTGAGACCCTAGGAGCTAGGTAATACAATGATCCCCTACATACATGTAAAGTGTTGGCCAATAAGATGGAAGCAGAGGTATCCTGTGGGACTTCTGGGACGTTTCCTTAAGG